>NC_135778.1:15173942-15393839 GCF_028453695.1 Augochlora pura | reverse complement strand
AACGTACGCGAAAGCTATATATATTCGATGAGAATAAATTGTCCTGTTTCTGAACAGGATTTTGCATTTTGCAATTGATAAAGAGCTTGGCGCGTATGTTGAAATAAATAAAGATAGATTATCGATAATTAGACAGTGGATTTTATGCCATAAATATATATCTATATAGATATTATGATATATGATTTTTGTCATAAATATATAAAAGCCGTAATCAATTTACGTATAAAATATCCAGATCTGCAAACTTTTTCGTTTAAATTTCCATCTCAGACTCATATAAAAAAATTAAGAAACGAATCTATCTATTGCAAATAACTAGCAAAAATTATAAAACCACTCTAGTCATTATCTAGTAGGCTAATCCCTCTTTCATCTGAAAAAGCAATAAATTCAATTCATTTAATCTACTTTTAAAAAAGTCATTTCAAAAAGCGTTCACATATATTTGTCCCAGCTCTAAGAACACATATCGTGCAATTTAAAAAAACAATGCGAACTAAAAACCAACCGAGCATCAAAATTGTATTCTACATTATTGAACAAAGACTGGGAAAGTAAAATAAAACGAAGCCCGAAAAGCGAGTCACGGCACGAAAAGCCTGGAATCCCGGCGTTCAGCGAAGAAACCCGGCGCGCACCGAGCCCAGAAACCTGAAGGATGCCGCAGGTGTGTCTAAGAACCCGATCGGAAAGCATCCCCAAAAGCGACGCGCGCGACGTTCTCGCGTGCAAACTGTCCCCCGGTGGCGATCGGGTACCTCCGAGCGCTGGTCGGAGATCCCGGTGGACGCGCGGGTCCATCCTGGTCAGAATGCCTTCGGGGTGACCAGGAAGGGGAGGAGGGGGGTTCGGAGGCAGCTATTCGTCCTGGCGCACGCATACATCGAAGTTTCCGCGAGGCTTGCTCGCGCGCGCGCGCGTTCTTCGAGCGGGGGTCTCGCGGCGAGGCGAGAGGCGTCGGGCCCCGACACGCCACACGTATTAGAAACGAATATAAATATATCGGGAGAGCCGAGGATGGAGAGAGAGAGAGAGAGAGAGAGAGAGAGAGGGAGAGAAAGAGAGCGAGAGAAGGAGAGCAAGAGAAAGAGAGCGAGAAAAGGAGAGCGAGAGAAGGAGATGAGAGATTGAGATGAAGAAAGAAAGGAGGAAGCAAGGGGAGCGAGGAGGCGGTGGGGTGGGGATAGGCGAGCCGGCATTGGCGGCGTGGAAGTTGCACGCACGGACGTCCGCGGCGTTACGAGAGAGAACGGGCCCCTACCTTAGAGCGGGCCCGCTCGCGTCCCGCTCTTCTCCGGCCGCCCTGGGCCCCGGAGTACGCTCAGTGTCCGCTCGGCCTCAGCACGCCCGAGTGGGAAGCCCGGGACGCCGATTCTAGAAGGTTTTTGTCGCGCCCGTACCGGTCGTGGGACCCATTCTTCGTCGCCGTCAATTAACCGGTGTCGGCCGCGGTTGTTCGCGGGGTCCGCCGAATTCCGATCGGAAGAATCGGCGCGAAACCGACAGACCATCCCAGCGCGCATCGTCGCCGAACCACCTGGCCCAAAGCGACGACGAGAGCGCGGCCGAGAGAGCTCTCGTTCGGTTCCGGTCCGCCGATCCCGCGATCAGCGAGCCTCGGAACGATATCCCGAGCACTCGTCAACATTGACAGCGGATGGACCAGTGCGCCGCAGCGAGATGAGAGCCCTCGATCGCGGCCGCTCCGCGGTTTCCGGGGCCGAGTGACGAGCGGACGTCGCGTGTCAGCGGGCCGACGCGACGTGAAGCGGATTCCCTCGGCGCGGACACACCACGGAGAGGCGTATTCCGGTTCGGTGGCATCGCGATTCGCGTCGCCAGGATCTCTCCGGGATCGACAGCCGAGAGCTGTTCGCCGCGTTGCCTCGTCTCGTCTCGGTGTTCTCGCGAGTGGGAGTATCGATCGGGAGTAACGATCGCCGTCCGCGGTCGGACGTTATCGGCTTGGTCCCCCTTTGTGCTCCGGCGAACGCGCCGCGTATTAAAACGTTAATCTCCGACTGTACTACCGGTTATACGTACAGATTGGCCTCTCTCCTTTTCTTGGTCCCTTGCCGGCTTTCTCTCTCCTCGATCCCTGTTTTGTCTCCGTTCCCCCATCGGCTACCCCCTCGATCCTCTTTCTCCTCTGGTTCTCGCCTGTTCCACCTCTCTCTCTCTCTCTCTCTCTCTCTCTCTCTCTCTCTGTCTCTCTCTGTCTCTCCGAACTCGCCCCCTCTCCCCGCCAGCCCTCCTCTCCTCCACACCCCTTGTTCTCGTCCTCGGCGCTCGTCCTCTGTCCTCTCGCGAGCGTGTGTGTTTCGCGAGCGCGTGCCGATCGGCGGCGATGCGGCGCGCGATCGTCAATCGGGCCCAGCTCGCGCGAGCCCGCCGTTCCCCCTTCGCAGCCGCTGCCGCCGCCGCCGCCGCCGCCTAACGGACGAGCGGACCCGCGACATCCAGATCTCTTCCTTATCGATCGCGGGCCGCGATGACGACTTCCTCCACGAGCAGCAGCTGGCCAGCCGCGTGTGACCGCCGCCGGAGTGTGACGAGGCCCGGGACGATCGACGACGGCGGATCGACGAAACGGGCTCCGTGGGCCTGGTGGACCGCGATCTTATCGCGTCGCGGCGATCGAGCCGAAGGACAGGCCGACGATCGGCCGGCGATCGCCGGATCGGGCCGCGCCGAGCGGGCTTAATGCGCCGGGATTAAACGCGCGCGAGAGGAGAGCCCGAAGGCGAGCGAGCGCGTCGGGGGCCAGCGATCGCCGCGGAGGATAAACGCGGCGCCGATATATCGCCGGGCAAAAGGACGCGCCGTGAGCCGGGGAGAGACCGGCTCTGATGCGCCGTGAAAGTCGCGCGGGCCCACGAGACACAGCGGCGGACAGGGGACGCAGCGCCGGACGGGCCCGCGGAACGGGCCCCGCGGATGACACGGCCGGATCGCCGAGAGGATGTCGAGTCTAGCGAGGAGACGGAAGACCTCGCTGCTGGGGTCGAAGCGGTGGTGGCAGGGCGGCTGCTGGGCCACCAGGAGCCACCAGGAGGCCTACCTGCGCAAGCTGTACGCCAGGAAGTCGGAGCCCGGCAAGCCCGTCGAGGCGGAGGCCGCCGGCCGCAAGGAGAACGCCGCCAACTGGGCTCCCGCGACCGTCTACGAGCTGCCCGCCGCCGACGAGCACTACCTGGACGCGTTCCTCCGGAGCCGCGAGGACGAGCACGTGGCCGAGGACGTGATCGCCTGTCCCGCCTTGGCCACCGCCCGGGCTAGCCCCACGGAGAAGTGCGTCGAGTTCCTGAATGGCGCCCACGACGCCGCGGCCGCGGCCTTCGAGCACGAGCGAGGCGGTCTCGCGGAGACGGAATGCAACCGCGCCGCGGAGTGCGGCTCCCTGCATTCGGGTTACGATGTCGCGGCCGCCACCGCCACCGCCACCGGCACTGCAGCCGCCGCCTCCTCAGAGTGAGTTCCACACACGTTGATCTCGTTTCCACATCGTTTCCACTCTTCCGACCGATAATACCGCCTCTCGCTTCGCCCGATCAAAGTTCGCCGCGGTTCGCTGCTCGCAGTGACTATGCGTGCTCCGAGACGCGATGCTTGCTCCTTTTGTTCGAGGTGCGGCGAGTCGGTTGCGTTCCGCCGGTTCCTTGTGCGTGCATCCGCGCCACCGATCCCTGGTTTACAGATCTTTCGGCGACCTTGCTCCCCTTGCCGCGCCGAGTTATTCGGGAGGCGCGAGTGATTGAGGGTTCAAGGGCGAACCGGTCGCCAGGAAGTATGGCTGTTTCTGTGTGGAAGAAGGTTCGCCGGGCTTTCGACGGCTCGTCGTCCGTGTCTTTTTGTAGTGGTTCTTGACGCGACGATGATGAAGCTAGCTGGAACGAGTTATTAGAAAGCTCCACGGTGCCGCGCCGGGACTTTGAGGCACGGTCCCGCGTCTTTGGCATTTTTTTCCCAGTGGATTATGGTATTGTGAGGATGATAGAGCTAACTTCGCCTGTTGGATATCTGTTGTCCGTCTTGTTTTCGGAGCTTGATAGAACTTTTCTTCGATGCTGCGATGATTTTTCATGCGGGACGCATCGCGCCTCGCTGCCTTTGGTATTCCGAGCAGTGGTATAGCGAACACGATGAGTTGAACGAATTAATAGGCGGAAAGTAGGTGATCCGTTCAGCGAGTGAACACTCGAGCTGCGTGCTTGTCGTAGCGATCGGTATTTCAGTCGTTTATTTCGAAGCTGACCTGGCTCCGGTTGTCACTTTTTCTTGCCGACTGCAGCAACGTGTATTCATTTAATAATTGCTATTATTTTAGTAAGAACTGTAAATTTAAATCTCTTAGATACACGTGAACTTGGTCTCGTTATAAATATGGTACGTTTCTCAACACAATTCTAACATTTTCCGATCAGGTCACCGAACAATATCAAACTATTTAGCAAAGAATACATCACCCTACCAATAATATTACATATTAATTCGCGCTTGATCAAATCTAATACTAAATTTTTACAAAATAACATCCGCAAGATACGCCACCCTAAAAGTTCCAATATAAAAGGATCATCACGATAAACATTCCTCCTCCTTCTTATCGATCAAAAAATGTTTATTCAGCCGAGAGCATTTATTCATTGAAGAGAATACCTTACAGTTCAATACGTCCTTTTTGTGCAAGCTTCATCGATCTTCCCCGATGCAGCCGTCTCTGCGAAGAGTATTGTCCTTGACTGGTCGGTATTACAGTGTTTAACATATCAGCAAGACGGCGAAGGCCAGCTTATCAAAAAGCGGCTTAGGTGGTATGCAAACTATCCCCGGTATAGGGTAACAGAAAAAAACTGCACGGTACACGTGTGCAAGCCTGAAACCTTGAACGTAAATACGTTGCGTGTGTGCGCACCTGGAGTCTTTAAGGATTAAAAGCAAGGTGGTCGGAGCGTCTCGCGTCGGACTTCGGTTGAAACCCCTCGCGTCCTTCGTAAATAAACTCCGACTCCGTATTAATTCGTTGATATAGTGTTTCCCGTGGGCCGTTTATTGACGTGTCCGTTCGATCGCGAGAGGCCAAGCCAATTTATTTCGAATCAGATTATTCCGATCAGATCGCTTGGATAGGTTTAGTTGGATGGGTACATTTCGATAGGTTTGGTTAGATTGATCTATTTGAATAGGTATAGTTGGATAGGTTTATTTGAATAGGTTTGCTAGCATAGATTCATTCGAATTGGTTTATTTGAATAGGTTTGCTAGCATAGATTCATTCGAATAGGTTTATTTGGATAGGTTTAGTCGGATAGGTTTGTTTCGATATGTTTATTTGGATAAGTTCGTTTCGAGAGGTTTATTAGGTTATGCTTATTTGGATAGGTTCATTCGGATAAGTTTATTTGGATATGTTTATTCGACTAGATTTATTTGGATAGGTTTATTCGGACAGGTTCATCCAGGCAGGTTCATCCCTATCCATTTATACGAAAAGGTTTATCCGTATCAGTACATTCGAATATCTCGAGGATCGTCCGCGGAACCGCGCGACACTGAACTTCTTTCAGTCGACGCCATTTTGTTCGTGTTCCCCCGTTTTTCATGGGAATGGGCTCAGCCTGCCGGCGGAACCGTGTGCCGGTTGTAATCCGCGTCGGAATCGGTGTCCCGAAGACATCCAGCGAACGCGTGCATCGCGGAAGCCTGTCTCCTTTTGCTTTGACGCCAGGAAAGCAGCCTGTGCACGCGCCACTGCACGTAGCGCAGCGCGAGTCGCGCGGCTACCTGGAAAAATCGTGCGAAGGCTTTCTAAACGATCTATGCAATGCGTTATGAAAGTTGAAACTTTCCTCGGCGGGAATCCGTTCGTTTTAATCGGCGCGAACAGCGACCAGGGAACGAGAAGTCGCCCGCGAATGAATAACTTCCGGCACAGGAATGTCTAAATTAATTTAACGGCGTCGGACGGTCGATTAGTCAACGTCGGCCGCGTCTCCGCCGGCAAATAAACAATATCATCGGCGCAGTCGACGACCGTGTGGCACACAGAGCTACCAGACAAAAGCAAAGTCCGCCCGATGGCAAATAATCGGCGAGTAAACGATTATATCGCGACTATATCCGTTCGCTGACAAAAACGCATCGGCGACCGCGCAGCCTCCGTCTTAACCCTTTAAATCCGACGGGCGTATATATGTATACACCCTCGAAGAATGACCATTCATATACAAAGAGCGTATGTAATGTATACGTTCATACCACATATTTACACGAGATACTTCTGTCAATCAACAAACAGTTGACTATAATATTTAAGAAATAAATTCTGATTAGAAACTTTCATATTTTAGAAAGAAAAATGATATTATTAAATATAATAAATATCATTGCAAAATTTAGGGACCAAGAAACGACTTCTATTTCGTAGCATTGCGCGCCTCAGTGTCAAACTCTACTCACTAAATGCGTTCCGTTCGCAGCCATCACATTTTGTCACGAGCTCTCTGTATGCGAAAGGGTTAAACGACGGCGTCGATCGCGGTGGCACCTTCGCCTTCGATCGACCTTGAACAAGAACCGATTACGTTCGCGCGCCAGAAAAACGAAAAACCGGAGCGAAAGTGTGTTTCGAGCGCGGATCGCTGCACGGCTGCTTTCGTGCGCCGAAGTCGCGTTTTCTTTTTCGTGCGCGCGAGGATGTGCATATCGGTATGCGGGCGAGGCCCGATCGGAATCGACGGGAGCCGATCGCCCGACGAAAGATCGTCGTGTCCCCCCTCCCGTCGTCTCATTACAGAGCGAAGCGAAAGTTAATCGATTTTTAAATTCCGACGCGTTATTTACGGGGTTGCTCGGTTCTCTCCGCGTCGGGCTTGATAAGTAAAGTGATGCCTTGGTCATTCCTCGGTGTGTAATCAGCCGTGGCAGTACTCTCTCTCTCTCTCTCTCTCTCGACGGCGACGACGACGACGACGACGACGAGTGGAGCCCTGTCCCGTGGAAATTGAATTTCTTGCGATGCCAGAGCCACGCCGGTAATGACAGACCGTTCGTGAAATTGTAACGATCCCGCTTTCTAACAGCCGATAGATCTTCGGGCTATCGCGAGCCGCTCGAAACTACGATCCAAACCGATCATCGGATGATAGACAGCTTTTTAAGGGTGTCTTTTACTCTGAGTCGCGCTTTCCTGCCGACCTCTACTGCAGCTTATTTCTTTCTTTTATTTTTGAAGAAGCTGTGCAATTGCTTGCAGCGCCGGCTCTCTACTTGTTAGGCGTTGAATAATTTTATGAATTTTTGCAACGAGAAATCGTCGAAATTCAGACTCTCAGCTCATATAGTGATGTAATTACTCGTTCCGTAGTATTATAGAAACTCCGTAGATATTTTTATAAACGAAATTATGCTACACCTTGCATTGCTGTTTTTCAGTGATCTTTGTTAGGCTTTAAATAATGTCTATGAATTTTTTAAACGAGAAACTTGATATTCTTTTATGAAGAAATTATGCTATTTTTCGCGTTGCTGTTTTTTACAGATGTGTGTAGAGTTTTAAATAATGTCCATGAATTTTAGCAACAAGAAATAATCGAAATTGTGCAATGGTTTAGGATCCATATTATACTATTATAAAAATTCGATATTTGTGTGATACTTAATAGAAAGTTCAGAAGAAACTGTAGCTATATTGCAAGAAGATAAAGAATGAAAGAATAATAATTATAGCAGAACCTTAACATCATTCAATACTCTGACAACCATAACAACGATCTCAAAAATCTCATAAAATTAAAATGACATATTTAATCAGATTTAAATGGATATATTAAGCTCTACTATATTAATTCAATATATATATCACTTTAATTTCATGAAATTTTCCATGATATTAACAGAAATACATGAATTACGTAGAGTTACACAAGTTCTAAATGGTAAATAAAGCAACGATACTTAACCTTCAAGCATCAAAAGTGTTAACACTTTTTATAGCTTGTCGCACAGACTAGATAATTAACAGCTAACACTAACTAACTCTATAATTAACTTATCTCACTTACATATTTCTATGAAGTGTTTATGAAAATATTTTCTGTCAACATTCCGTCATCCTCTTTATTTAGCATCGCCGCAAGACAATCATTTTCGTTGAATTTTACTGATTCCACGCACCGCGTTAATTTTCCAGCGCTACAAACGAGATTGAAAAAAGAAACGTCCATCGTGACGTTAATAAAAAAAAAATGATACTGCAGGTTCGTTTCACCGATATGAAAGGAAGGAGTTATTTCGATGGTTCCCCCAGAATCGAAGAATACCGCGGTGATACATCGATCATCTCGCGGCGCGAGGCGACGCGTCGCCGTTCCTCCCATAACTCAGAACGATTATTCTAACTGTTTTTTTCGCTTGTTTATGGTGCACGGGCGTCTGAACCGAATCGGAATGATGTTTTCCGTTTCCTCGGAATTACGAATGCAAATGAGAGTGAAATTTATCGGCCCCCCGTGGGAATGGAATCCCTTTCGTGCCCCGTTGAAGGGTTATTAATATGCGGCGTGCATCGCGCTGACAGAAATTCTGTTCCCCGGGGCAGGATTTTCGTAGTTGTTTATCTGAAAATTCTTATTCAACGCGAGTAGAGACGTCCTACATTGCCCCATTAACAATTATATTACTTATATTGGTTATATTGTTCGGTTAACTTAATAATTAAAATTTGTTCTCGATACTTACCTACGCTACTGTTCGATTAATATATTGTTCGATTAACTAAACAATTAAAATTTATTTTCAATCATAACCTGAGGTATTGTTCAATTAATATATTGCTCAATTAACTTAACAATTAATGTCGATTTTCAATACTAATCTACGCTATTGTTCGTCATAGTCGCAGATATTAGCAGACTGAAATGAAATACTACAGTGAGAACGCTATACAGAAGGAAACATAAGCATCCGGTAATTTAGGCTGATCCGATTGCATCAATTTCGCTTAATTACATAGAAATTATTACATAGAAATTTATGATACAATAGCAGACTGTCTAATAATAGTAAAATAAAAAGAAGAATAGTTTGCAGAATAATATCGTTTAATCTATATAATAATTAATAATAATATAATATTATTAATAAAAAAAATTAATTATGAAAATATAATATAATATTATTAATAATAATAATGATAAGGGGACAACGAGAAACGTGGTGCTAATATTAGGTTGGAAACTACGAAACGGGCATTTTTGTTTAGTCTGTTTTCAGCTGCGATGCCCGTTTCATAGTTTCCAACCTAATACTATCGCGTAGTCAAGAGTGTCGATAACTCGGGATTCGGGTTTACAAGACAATTAGGGTCACGGAATTTTTAGCATAGTCCTGCGGCAAGACGGTACATTGTTCTGGATCCCACAAAGCACAAAATCACAAAATCGCTTCGTCTGCGTATTAACCCTTTTCTTTTTTTTTTTTTTTTTTGAAAAAAATTGCTGTGATTAAAATTGATACGTTCCAAAATTATTTTTATAAATATTGCCAAAGCTCAGATTTAAAAGATTATAAAAAAATTTTAATAATTTTGTTACTCTGCTACACGAGCCACGAGACTCAATATCATACGCATCGAATGAATTTTGTTATACAAAATGGAAATATTGGAAGCCAGAAGAATCATTATAGATTTCCAGTTGAAATGACTTCGAGCGCAAAGGGTTACAAATTCGCTAGTCTCGAGAGTCGACCGAACGAAAATCGTTTATTTCGCGATCACGTCGGAGGAAGATGGAACACTGTAATAATAGCGAAAAGGAACGAACGCGCCGATCTATTACTCGCGTTTTTGCCCTAAGAACGCATGATCTTTCTTCCCGTTAACTGCCGAGAATCTGCCGCCAGTTTAACAGACATCTTCGGGCGCCTTACGTATCTCAGAAACGGTTGTACTTGGCTTTTTTTAGCTTTGATGATCTGGCCGGGAATGACAGGTTTAATAAATGCTGAAATTCGCGGTTTCCGGAATCGGGGGACGCTAAAATTTGATGGCGGCGGAATGGCGAATAAATCACGACCAGACGTCATTACCTCGGGCGATCAACGTTGTCGGGATCTTGCGGATGAGTTAACGTGATCGTCTCTCTTTCGTTTCAATTGGGAATCGGCTTTAACTCTTTCGGTACGAGTGCCGGATATATCCGGTGTCCACGTGATGAACGGTATAAATAATAGAATTTTATCTAAGTATCTTTATATAATTTTATATATAAGTTTGCATAAACATTTTTATATAATTTTATATACGTATCTTTATATAATTTTATATATAAGTTTGCATAAACATTTTTATATAATTTTATGTACGTATCTTTATATAATTTTCTATATAATTTTATATATCTATTAATATTAAGGCTACAAGTAATGTAAAAAAACATTGTCTTATCAAGCACAGTTTTTATTTAACGCTTAGGAAAATGTTAAGGAGAATGATTGACCATGTGCGAATTTTCGAGAGTGTCACGGCGGACAGAGCGCTTGTACCGAAAGGGTTAAAGATAATCGACGCGGCGCACTCTATTGTAGTACTAATTGTTAATGTATATATGTATATATCGTATTTTTAAGAAAAATATTTTAACTAATAAAAGGTTGAAACCGATGTTGCGAAATAGAAATAATAGATGATGGTATTGTTTACTGCTTTACAGTGAATTCTCGCTAATTGTTCATCAGTTGGCGAAAATGAATGGACAATTAGGGAAGAGGGGAGACGATTATTTGAGACTTGCGGTCCATTTTCAACGACTATAAAAGCGAGTCAACAACTGACTGCCAACAACTATAAAAACAAAAATAATTGTGTCTCCTCTTCTGAAATTGTCCATTTATATTTACAAGTTGGAGGACAATTGACAAGAGTTTACTATAGTTATGCCAATGGCAGCGAAAGCGTCGAAAAAGCAAACGCGATAAATTAGTGTCAGAAGAGTGATCACGGGACTAGACCATTAGAAAACTGATTATAAAGGTCCAGCCAGCCAGCTGTTCCTCTCCCTAAACAATCAATCAGCCCATTGTCCAAATTCTTCATTGTATCCACCCCAGTGGTTAGAAACAATGGTACCATATCCGATCTGGGTAATCTTATTCGATGGACGCTTCATAAACTAGAATCTATGAGAACGAGAATAGACGCAGGTACCGTGAAATTATAAATTATATTTAATAAATGTATATTTACTGAATTATAAATCTTCGATGATTAATATTGTACAGTACACCTTGTAATATTTGTTAAGGATTCGTGAGAATATTATGTAAAAATAACGTCGAACTCGGGACCATAAAAGGGATATCCATTCGAGACGTTATCTGCTGGAGCCCATAAAAGACACATAAAATCGAACCAACTTATCTACTTCGTAATAAAATAATGAAAAATACATACTTTCCTGTAGTAATTACGCTTGCGAACATCTTGTACTCTGTACATCGCTGACGACGAGTCTATACTCAATGGACTGCCATAAAAGTTGACGTCGATAGAGAAAAAAAGACAAGTAACAAGTAACGAGAAGAGTAAGGATTGTTTCCAACCTCTTTGTTGATAAATATTTTAAAGCTAGTTTTTCTAGCGAAAGTAATTTCATCGAATATTCTTTAATTTTGGGAAGCTAATTCGATATAAAATGTAACAAAATTTAATTGTGTTTTGTAAGTAAATTTCTAATCAGAATTAAACTTTAGTGGTAAATTTATAATAAAAATTGAAATTCTAAGTTTCTAATAAAAATAAATATATATATATAAGAAAAGTTCATTTTAGAAGGTAAATTTATAAATAAAAAGTTTAAATTACAAGCTAGTTCCTAATAAAAATAAATATATAGCAAAAGTTAATTTCCGCGGTAAAATTTAAAAAGTTGAAATTACAAATTCGTTCCTAATAAAAATGTATGATAACAGTTAACTTTCTGGAGAACATTCTAATAAGATTTGAACATATAAATAAATTAATAATAGAAGTTAACTTCACAGACGAATTACGTACCTGCATTTAATCGACAAATAAACATAAAAGAAGAATTAAGAGTGCAGATATATTGACACCGAATAAATCTGTAAAAATGCAAGTGTCTATATTATCGAAGGATGCGATAAAAATCGATGGTTTAATCGCGCATGCGGGAAGGTACGCGTAAGATTAAGTAGGTCAGAGTATCGGATTGTGGTAACGTGATCTGAATTCTGGTTGCAGGAAAGTGTGCAGAAGCTGCAGGTGTCCAAGGGAGGAACATCAGCGGACCTCGACGGAGGCGGGCGGTCCCTCGGGACTGGGCCTCGGTCCCGGCCCGCCGATGGCCATGGCGATGGCTTTCCAAAGCGGGGCCGCCGGTTCTTCTCACCAGGAACCCTTCAAGAGCCCCGTGCAACCGGCCCCGGCGGGTCTCGCCCTCCAGGAGGCACTGATGCATCATCAGAGGCACTCGCAGAGCGACGATGACAGCGGGTGCGCGCTCGAGGAGTACACGTGGGTACCGCCCGGTCTCAGGCCCGACCAGGTAAGAAACGACCGTCTCCCTCCCCACCCCCCCACCCCCCTTCGCCCCGCTTGTCGTTCGAATAACGATAAAACACCGCCCGATGTCCGAACGATTTTTTTCACCTGACGCACCGTGAACCGTCGCTTCGTCTCGTCTAGACATATGATTTAACCCTTTGCAGTCGGAGCCATTTTAACTGGAAATCGAAAATATTTTTCCAGACTTATATAGTGTTTTCATTCGATACAACTTAGTGCATTTTATACATTATGAAATTAAATTTTGTGACACGTCCAACAGTTAATGGCTCTTAACAATTTTTTGAATGTAAGTAAATTTGATAAAAATTATTTTAAAACTTGGCATGATAATTTTTAGCGACGCCTTAGAGTCGCCACTCGACCGCAAAGGGTTAACCCTTAAATCGTGCATTTACTTAATTTACGGACATTAGATAAAATAAATCGTTGATATATTTGGAACGATGGAAGCCCGATCAGTATTTAAAAATATATTTGACAGCGTCATTTGGGTATTAATTATTATTTTTAACCTGAATTTTTGCTGATAAATTGATGGAAAAATGAATTTCTATTGACACTATACACGGAAATATTTTGGATAAAAATTAGTCGTCTTTGATTGACGATAACTTTGCGAGAAATAATCGTAGGATGACGAGACTTTTTTAAAATTAAATCTTGAAATCTCTACTTTAAAACACTGTATCTCGAATTTGATATCGACGTACACGCGCCTCTGTAACTTTTTAAATATAAGACCAAGTTTGCCGTCCTGAAAACTACCTAATCAAAACTTAGCATATTTAAAAAAATGTTCACTCTTCGTCAAATTTTTTTTCACCAATGCCATTTACTACAGAACAGAATTCAATCCTTCCTCTTCAATTGAGAAAAAGATAATCGTGCCTGCGATTTTCTTTTTCACAAAGTTAGAACGTTTTAAGAGATAGTATCCTCCGATGATTTCGTTGAATAATATTACGAGTACCACTCCAGGCAAATAAAATATAAATTCTTTCGCGCAACATCGTCTCCATGGGAACTAATAAAAATATCTAGAATTTACAACCGGCCATAAAATAATGCTAGAATAATACCGGTGAATCTGCTTATATCAAGGAAACGCCAAAAACGCGTTTATCGAATATACGAGTAATCAGCGGCTCTAGTATGCACGCGGACGAATCGAACCGCGGAATAAATTCCATCAGAATCGTCTTTACGACTTGAATAATCGTAAAACGAGGAATCCGAGACGATCTTGACTTCTGTGGCAGTTCGGATGCTAAAGCGACGAGTAAACAACCGAACGCGGCTGTTGATCGACGGCGATTTCTATTTCGGGGAATATTATTCCATTTGGGGATTTTCAGTCGACTTTGACCTTTTTGGCACGGCTGGATTTTGCGCGAATTTTTTCACACTTAAATTAACATTTTTCTTAATATTAATTATTTTTCTTAATTCTTTTTGGTATAGCTATATATGAGCCGCCCAGTGCACACATCGATTAACTCCACTTTTTGAAAAATCTTAAATTTAAGTGTCAAAGCACTTGGTATAGTCATAACTTTTTATATTTATAATAACTTTCCTGAATAATAAAGATTAACACCATTAAACGGCAAAATTTTTTTTTTCTTTTTGGTTTTGGCTATTCTTTCTTGTTAATTTTATACATTAAATAATATTAATGTTATACATTAAATTATACGTTAAATGAAAGCTATATCTGTATTTATTCATTCTACATTATATATGTGAATCTATGTTATAACAGGAATTTTAAAAATCAATGTACACCATTTCATCGCGTTTCTCGACTTTTTGTTTTATGGAGTTAGTCGATGTGTGCACTGAACGGCTCATATATGATTAGTTATATATACTTAGTATATTCATATATTTAGATTTAGTATATTCTTAGTATATTCTTTTCTTCGTGTATTGTACATATACACTTTCACTTGAATCGTTTACTTTAATCCCCTGCACTAGCGGTCCTTTCATACTATGACGTACTTAATAATTTTCCTAATAGAACCAGACAATTTTTATTTTCATTCACCTTCGTTTCTATATTTTTGCTAACAGCGAAATCCAATATAATAGCGAGTCGTGCCTAATAGGTTAGCTCTTTTAGTACCGAAGAACGATATATCGTCGATGGCTACTCTCGAACAAATATTGTTCTTTTAATATTCTTAGTAAATGACGATTTCATTTTTTATTTCTTCTTCCTTTTTGAATTCGATGGTTTTCAGGTTTTACAGATTTCTTGCTATTTCTTTTTGAAATTTTATTAAACCATATCGAACGAGTTTTGTACATTTTGCTCGGGTAAACGTGACTTTTTAGTTGGCACTAAAAGGATTAACGAACACCGTTGTGACGGCGGCCGATATTAATCATTGTCACAGGAATCGACGGTCCTGGCGACGTCAATGCTCGACGGAAGTCCGCGGACAGACAAAGAAACAAGAGTTTACGGCCGATAATAATATATCGATCTTATATATCGATAAAAAAGAATCATGGTCGCGATGATTCCGCGGGAGTTGTTGCGAAACTGTCCCGTGAGTTTCAGGAGCCGGCAATGTGGGCGCGCCCCTGATACGCTATGCGCCGTACGCGGTTGACTCTAGATTTGCATAAAGGTTTGCTTTCTCTCCGGCTGATTTGCCGGGACCGGCGTAACAGACGGACACGCTCGCTGAGTTCGGGATTTTCCGAGAAACGCGCGGATTTCGCTACCCCTCGGGCTCGCGAATATTTTAGACCGGCGTCTTGTCTGCGACGGTGCTCCTCGTATTTTCTAGAAAACCTTGGGTTAATAGAAATATTGGGAGATGTTATGGAATTTGTCGTGGATCGTTGTGTCGCATGTAAATTGTTACGCGGAGATTGTTTCAGTATTTCGACTATATTTCATGGCCCGGATGCTGGCCATTTTAATTATATTAACGTAAAAATTGAAGTAAATGAGTATACAAAAATTGAGGTAAATAAGTATGCAGTAAGCGAGATCAATAAGTGTACAATAATTGAGGTAAATAAGTATACAGTAATTGAGGTAAATAAGTACACAGCAATTTAGGTAAATAAGTGTACAATAATTGAGGTAAATAAGTATACAATAATTGAGGTAAAAATTCTGATGATAAGTTAAGATTAGTTCTAACATTTAATTATTTCTTGTAAAATTATTTTTAGCTTCTTTCAGCGATGTCTATATAACGAGTCTTGTTAAAATTATAATAGTTCCCGACTAAATTAACTAATAATAATTAAAACTAACTACAGTGTTCGAGGCATTTATTTTATATTTTTTTAATGGACTGCTTTGTTGCTAAAATGTTTTACGGAGTACCTTGTATGCGAAACGTTAAACAATCTCTCAAGCGAAAATTATATGATCTCCTTCGTCACGCTGTATACTATGCTATATACTATGCGTATTCTATATACTATGCATATGCTATATATTTGTCTACTTAATTAATACTACCGAAACACTATAATTAATGCCAGAATTAATTTACTATCTCCACGTCGTTCCATCAACACATTGATCCACGAAGTTTAAAATAAAAGAAGCAATGATGTACACACTTAAAAACTCTTCTCTCCAAGATAAACTTTGACCTTTGAAACCTCCACTAATTCCTACGAAATTATCACCGTGTAACAGCTACCTGTTAATCAAACCAATCGTTTCTACACGTGTTCAGTTTCATTCAATATCTTGTACATAGTTTAACACTTTGTACGACCACATGGAAACACCGTTCACGGACGAGACAAAATATTATGATTTCTGTATAATATGTTTGTATAATTGTGCATGATTTATGTATAAATTGAATACGACCGCAAAAGGTTAATAGTCCAACGACAGAAAAAGCGACGGATAATTTCGGTCAGTTCGTCGAAAAAGTTCCATCGATTAACCCCTTGAACTATTTGTATAATAACGAGTCAGATTCGTGACGAATATTTCATACACAATTTAATCGATATAACTGCCAGTCGTTTTTGTTAAATGGAACCAAAATTTGAATCTTCTGTCATTAAAATTTGGGAATGGAAATAAATGAAGACAATCGGGATAGAAAAATTCCCTCGTTCCACGATGGATATTATTAACCCTTTCCACTCGAGTGGCGACTCGGCGGCGCCATTGAAATTGTTGTGGCACGTTCCAAAATTATTTTCATATGTATCACGAAAGCTTGGATTTAAATTCTTTTAAATGTAATTTTAAATAAATTAGTGAATTTCGTTATATAAAATGGAAATATCGGGAGACGGAAATTTTATTGTAGATTTCCAGTTGAAATGGCTTCGAGTGGAAAGAGTTAAGATCGAAAAAATATTAATCGACGCAGTTCTGAAAGAGATCGTAACGCGAGGGGCTGAAAGAAACGAATTCGAGAGATGGCCGTGTAAGGAGGACTAATCGCATCGGAAACAGGATAGCCAAGTTTCGATGATGGCCCGGTGATAAAGGTGGCACGGGAAACGGAATCGATGCGCGCGCGGCTCCGCTTTTATTTATCGGCATTGTGATACCCCGATATTCATCATTCATGAATAATTCAGAGATGAAATGCTTACAGTTACACGGGACACGTGACGGCGATGTTCCACCGCGAACAAAACAGCGGAACGGGTCCCCGGCTCGTTTTATTTCGCTTACGGGACCGTCGTTTAACCCGAATCGCGTTCCACGCTTTCGACCCGCGTACTTATTTACGCGCGTGCGTATGTCGAGCACGCTTTCGAAACGGAAAGGCCCCGCTCTTGCTGCTGGCCGGCGACGCTGTTCGCTCCGATTTAACCCTTTAGAACGCTACCAAACATTCCGGCCGCGACGCGTTTCTTTTATTCGGCCGAGCACCTGTATATCGGGTGGAACAACGGGTACGGAGGAGGTGGAATAATTGTTTAACCCTTCTTTGCATGATTTTTCCTATTTTTTTTTAAATAAATCAGGTTGATGTAATTAATGCTCTAGATTAAAGGAAAAATATTTAAAAAAATCCTAGTATAAATAAGAATTTGAATTATTTAAAAAACAGTATGATGGAAATTTGCATCATTATGCATTGTTACATATATAGCTCAGTACTAAATAAATCAAAAGATATTGTTTACTTATTCTCCTTTATTCTAAATGATAATTTAAAAAACAATTATTATTTTTATTCAAGCACAAATTAACTCCACATTTATTACACGAAATTGTGGAATAGCCTTTACATTTGGGAATTTTACACAAACAGTGGAATGACAAGTTCTAGGCTTGTTAATTGACAGTGACGTTTGCTATTTTTTGACAACTGCGTTTTGTTGTACGCAATAGTCATTTATAAAGTTGCCAGCAACAACAAATTTAAAGTTTACAGTTTTTGAGTACCTTTTTTTCTTCACTAAATGTTATGATTGAAATTTCCATCATCATGCAAAGAAGGGTTAAAATCGATCCAAATATACTTGCACTTTCGGTAATGAGAAGAAGAGATGAGATTGGGTTGTATGAATGTTAATGATGGAGAAGAAAATGTTTCGATACTAAGAATTTCTGTCTAAAGTTTCGATATGATTCGCTTAGAATGATAGCAGATTAATTTTTAGATATATTGTTTAAATAACGATAAGCAAGAAATTCATTCAACGCCTAAAATCAAATTAAATGTCATTAAATGTCTAAAATCAAAACGAAAAATTTCCTGAAAGTCGAAGTCGTTTATTTACTTTCGATAAAGTCTTTTGATTATCGAAACAGAAATTGGCAGGCTATAATTTATCACTGAGAATTGAATTTTAACGCTTTCGTGTCCTATAGATGTTATTAGAATTCAATTTGTTCGATATTCGATTCAGCTAATATAAAATTAAAATAATATACTGTAAAATTCAATTCGTTCGATAAAGATGCATT
Organism: Augochlora pura; assembly: GCF_028453695.1. Lineage (NCBI taxonomy): Eukaryota > Metazoa > Arthropoda > Insecta > Hymenoptera > Halictidae > Augochlora > Augochlora pura. The sequence continues at coordinate 15,375,321 of NC_135778.1, read as the reverse complement.
TTGAGGACTAGTAAAGAACTACAAAATTAGTAAGAAACTAGTGAAAATTCTATTCGTTCAACAAAAATGCATTTATTAAAAATACACCTATTAAAACCAGATATTTTACTCCCATATAAGGAACTCGTTATACTTAAATTCCATACAAGCAACTTAATTAAGATTAAAAATGTAAATGTACGTATACAAGGAAAAAATGACGAACAATATTATTTTTATTTGAAGTGACCTTAATTAAATAAATTTCTTCCTCATCGCTATTTAGTACAACCAAACAAAAATGTTCTTTCGTTTGAACGAAAAATAAGAAAATTGAAAATTCACCCTCTATTATATTTATCATTTATTAATCTATATTTAATATAGAAAATATATAATATTTTATATATTAATTTATAACGTCCCGACTGTCGAATTCAAGCCCAATAAAAGAAACTCTAATCACGCTGTAACATGTAAAAAAAAAAAAGTCAGGACCCATCCAAAGTCAAGTCTTACTATAGAATCCCGTGTTAACGTTTCCGATCTCTGTGGTCGCAGGTACACCTGTACTTCAGCGCGCTACCGGAAGACAAGATCCCGTACGCGGGTAGCGCCGGCGAGCGGGAGCGGGTTAAGCAGCTGCTGCAACAGCTACCGCCGCACGACAACGAGGCCCGGTACTGCAGCGGCCTGACCGAGGAAGAGAAGCGGGAGCTGAGGGTGTTCGCGGGCCAGCGGAAACGCGAGGCGCTGGGCCGGGGCCACGCGAGCCAGCTCGAGAGGCCTCACGGGGCCGGATGCCGCGAGTGCAGCAGGCCGATCGCCGCCGGTGAGATGGCGGTCGCCGCGAGCCGGGCCGGGCCCTCGGCCCTATGGCATCCGGCCTGCTTCGTCTGCTGCGTCTGCAGGCAGCTGCTCGTCGACCTGATATACTTCTGGCGGGACGGCAGATTATACTGCGGCCGCCACCACGCCGAAACCCTGAAGCCTAGGTGCTGCGCCTGCGACGAGATCATTCTCGCCGACGAGTGCACGGAGGCAGAGGGCAGGGCATGGCACATGAGGCACTTCGCGTGTCTCGAGTGCGATCGACAGGTAATTCTCTCTTTGGTCGGTCACACACGATCCTCTTCGTCGACTTTTAGTCTTCACCTGTTTGGCAGGTGGAAGTAAACTGTACCAGCTCTGCCACGAATAGGACGAGATGAACATTTATTTAGCACGAGATAAGGAAGTTGTAGGGTTTATCTGATTGTGGGGTGAACCAAGAGATCAGTTTTTTGTTATAACACTGTTAGCATTCATGAGGTTCGCTGTGTTCATCTTCTTGCTTCATTTTTATATCAAGGTGATGTCAAAGTTATTTTTTGTTACAACAATGTTACTGTTCACGAGGTTCGCTGTTTTTATCCTCTTGCTTCATTTGTATGTGTCCTATTTTGTCATGTCCCGTTTTTCTATCTTGTCCTATTTGTCGATTGGTTGTATCGAATGGGTCAGTTGGGTAAGGTAATCTAATCCTGGCGTTGAAGCCTTCCAGTATACAATGTGTCAGGATAGTAATAGAGACTTCATACGTAATCTAGTAACTATAAGTGCTGTTAATGTGCTCTAAATTTTGTGAAAGCAAAATTAATTCTTCTGTCGTCGATCTTTATGTATGACAATGAACATAGACACGCGGAAAGTAATACTTGGCTCACTCTATTAGAGAAATTGCAAAGGGTTGATTTTTTTACTACTGTCTTAGTTATGGTAGTTATCCTACAGACTTCCTTTGATACTCTTAGGGGTTGTTTTTGGCTGACAAGTACGCTACGAGATATATACACCGTTTACTTCAGTCATCGTTTAACGATTTGTGGTGTAAATTTTATTAACTTAGAATTTTGTTAACCTCTTAACGCACAAATATTTTCAACCGTATGTTATTCTTGATCTAATAATCAATTTTATGATTAATTCAAACTTAATCTGATGACAGTTTCGAATTTATATATTAACCCTCGAGAACTTCGGCAGGGTCGATTTCTACCCCTTGCGTAATGCTTGCATTCATAATTCGAACACTGAAATATATAATAAATATTATATGATACCTCGAATTTATTTATATTTATTATATTTATATTGTGGATAGAAATATTATGCGTGGGGTGGACTTCTTGAGGATTCTTGAGAAATCGCTATAATAGTGTAATAACTAGACTGTAGATTTTATGGACTTATCGTAGATAAAATGTAAAACATTCTAAAAGCATAACACTATTTACATGTTATTTTCAATATTATAATATTATCTTCAATATCATATTATTATTTTCATTATTATATCATTCTCAACTGCGGTTCACAATCCAGTAATAACTCAAATCACATTCGCATGAATAACTTGGCGACCCGTTAAGAACAGTTGCGAGACGATACAATTGTTCTCTCGTACCGCGGCACCTGTGACACCGTTCATGAATATCCCGTGAATCAGCGGAATGAGTAGCCGTCGCTTCAAAAGCATCTTAATGGACTTAAAGGGAGTATAATAACATAGAAGGCCGTAACACAGAATGTTAACTCGAATGTGGAAATTAGTCCCCGCGTCTCGCACCGTCGATCCTTGCTGCCGTTGCACGACTACCGGCACCAATCAATTTCATCCAGCTTCCATTCATCAGTCTACGACGCGACGCTTTTATTTCCTGGTCAACCCATTAATCGATACCCACGTTAAATACTGATTGATACATGAATAGAGAGATACGCGCAGATGTAGTTCCGGATTATTGCTGAGGGGGGTAGTGGCGGTGCTAGACACGCGCAATCGCGATACACTACCGGTCAAAAGTTCGCGGACGTGTCTCGCTACAGGGTTTCATTTTGCTCATCGAATTGGGCGAAAAAATGTACCCCTATTTGACGGGACCATTTGAAACGGCGACGGTGGAATTGAAATTTGTTAACCCTTTTGGCGCGAGAAGCTCTTCGAATGAAGTTGGAGTTTGGAAGCTTTTAAAGCTTAGAATCTAAAGCCTTAACGCCTTTAGTATTGCGCTATTGGTTTGCCCGACAACTCTCTGTTAATTTTTCTCAAGAATCACGTGAAATAATGTAGAAGACTTTTTGATAAATTTGTTTCAGCTTATATATTATATTTCATATAATTTTTTTGATAGTTTTTTGAATATTGATGACAAAGATATCTTATCCTGTTTTAAAGGAACCTCTATACCTAAAGTCTACCTTCAAAGTAGCTTAAAATTGAAATCGTGCCTCCCGTTCCATAAACTATTTAAACTTCCAACAGAATATTAAAATATAGCCAAGTTCGCCGATCTACAAATTACTTCAAAATGCGCTCTAACAATTTCTTGAATTGTTAAACTAATTTCCCACCACGCAGCCAAAGAACTACGAGAAGGAAGAGCCTAATTGCACATAAATTTTGCCGCGGAACCCAACGAACGCGGCGACTTCCGGCGCGCGATAGCCGGCACTTTTAGCCGGCAGTGTATGCCAGCGATTCGTCAGCGAGAGCTCGCAGACTCGATAAGAAGCTTTTGTCTGGTCCACGCGTAATAGACGCGGAGCGCTGCGTATGACATTTATCGACACCTAGATTCGATGAATTATTGCGCGCGAGTTCCCGTCGCGGGATGCAGAGAAGGGGGGAGGGGGGGGGGGAGGGGGGAGGGGTGGCTCTGAGACTGACAGCTAAATCGCTCAAGGGGGGAGGGAAATGACTCTCCGCGGACCCCGGCGTAAATAATTGTCCCGCTCGCAAAAACCGTGGACGGAGGGGTTCGCCGCATTGCAGGAGTTTTCCCACCTTCGGACGGCATTAAAACTATGGCAACGAGGACTATCGTTTCCGCGATAAAAGATGTCGCCGAGCGCGACGAAACGCCGCGCGCGTTCGGTCCGCGGTGCCGTCCGGGGCAAAGCACAGTTATAATTAGACCGCAGATGTTTGTGCGGCTCTAACGTATTCCTTTTTACCGTGTCCTGTCCGCCGTAATAGCTGGCCACCCTACTCTCCGCGACCGCGTAGCCGCGCTGCGCGATTTTTATGCGCGGGCGACTAGGTGAAACGTTAACCCCTCGCCGTACTATTGGGTTGGCAACTAAGTAATCGCGGATTTAAAATAGGAGGGAAAGTTCAATTCTTTTGCTTAAAAATATAAGTTTACTCAATTAAACAAATCAATTGTGACAATGACTTTCTTTCATGGCTTCATTTTAATACACTGTGTATAACTCTTTGGTGCACGATGAGATTAAAAATGTCCCACCTTTTTCATGTACGATAATGCATGGTGGGACATTTTTAGACTCACCTCGTAGTATTGTAACAGCTCCATTTTTACTCTGTTTAAGACAAATTTCATAAAAACAAATTCAATTGAATTATTTGGTTATGTTTTATATGCTTTCAGGAAGAAGATGACAACTTTTTAAAATTAAAAACGCGATAAAATTTCTGTGCCATGTGGGTCTATTTATTTCCTGAGATTTTTGTGTTTCAAAGAGTTAACATAAAAGTCGTGCTTGCGATGCTTGCTTTTTAGGAAATAATGTAATAAAATATGTCTAAAATGCGCTTCTTGTCCTTCCATCTTCAAACAGTGATAAAAACCAAACTAAATAACTAGTCGATACAATTTTCTTACTGAATTGAAGATGAAAGACCAGACAGTAAGAAAACAATATAACTTAATTACTTTGAACACGTTGATAAAACAACAGAATGTGCTAAGACCATCTACTAACAAAATCCGCAATCACTTAATTGCCAACCAAATACTTCCTTCATAGTCACAGGGATTAGCGCTTTTTCTACTGTAATAAATTTTTCGAAGGAAAAGAAAAAATTGACAAAGGATTCTGCAATTTTCTTATCATTCTAGAGCGAAACAGTATCGTAGATGGGTTACCTGCATTTGAATTTCCCATAAACGATGCTATGAGAAAACGTATTTTCAAAATTTCATCTTACAAATTAATTGCCGATATTCACAGGCTTTCTTACCCTTTCTTTGAAGTTCTCTGCGTCTGTTCCTGTTATTAAAACATTACACAAGACATTATTATCGCGGCATAGCTGCCTAAATCAAAAGTAATGCCTGGACGTCGCTCTAATCGACAGACTTAAGTCAGACGATCTTCGCAACCTGTTGCTCAGTCTAAAGGATATTCGATCCTCGAGTCCCATAGACCGAAGTCAACGATCTCATGGAACCTATCGAGAGTCAATTGATTTGAGTTAGTGGTGCTCGGGAACCTCTTAGTCATCGATCTCGACCCAAAGGCTCTTCAGACCTACGGAGTGAAGTTAGTGAGCTCCTGAAGCCTTTTAGAATCGACTGACTTGAATAGCGAGACCCTAAAACGTTTAGCTTTGATCTTAGAATTTAAACTAGAAGATTTCTTGGGACTCGGAGATGGAAGTTAGTAACCCCCCTGAGAGCTTGAAAACTTTCAGTGATTTTTAGTAGTGTTTCTTAGGTACTTTTAACTTGGAGTTTCAGTTGAAGCAGATTTGGAAACCAAAGTCAGTGATCAAATGAGATATTGATAATTATTAGCGATTTTAGGAGTACCTCTCCGATACTTTTAAGTTAAGTTTAAACTTAAGTTAAGTTAAATATCAACTTAGTTAAACTGAATATCAACCCAACAATTCAGCTGAAAGACCAAAGCTAGTGATCTCATGAGTCCTTGAAGACTTATAGTAATTTCAATTCTTTTTCTTAGGTACCTTTAATTTAAGCCTCAAATATCAACTCAACAGTTCACATAAAAGACCAAAAAATCAGTGATCACATGGTCTCGAAGACTTTAGCAACTTCACAAGTGCCCCTCAGTAACTCTTACCGTATTCTCCATCTTTCAACCTAAAGACTCCCTCCCAACTACAAACACCAAGGTCCCTAAAAGTCTCCCAAAGCCTCAAACAGTCGACTGACATCAGTTATTAACCCCAAAATATCCTTTCCAGTTATTAACACATTAAAGGCGGGGGATCTTGACGAAAGTATGCTAGGTAACGCTTCAAACCACAAAACATACTAAATACAAATGTAAAGTGCGCATGGATTGCGCAATGAGGTTGCAAACCGTACTAATACGACTCCCGCCTTTAAGCTACAGTCGAGATAAATCGTATTACTAAGACTCCCGTCTTTAATGTGTTAACATAACCTTGACATAGCCCTCTCGATGTCCTCAGATCCAAAAAAGCCCCAGGCCACAAAGTCTCGATTACCTGGTGCTGCTGTTACAGGTCCGCCGATCCTTTTCCGTGAGAGGCGGCCTCCCAAGTAGAAGTTCGCGGGTTCAGCGATCCCTGTGCCTAAAATCTGCACGTTTTCTTTTCCAGCTGGGGGGTCAGAGGTACGTGATGAGGGAAGGACGACCGTACTGTCTGCGATGCTTCGACGCATCGTTCGCGGAGTACTGCGACAGCTGCGGCGAACCGATCGGCGTCGATCAAGGGCAAATGTCGCACGAGGGTCAACACTGGCACGCGACCGAGGCCTGCTTCTGCTGCGCCACTTGCCGTACCTCCCTTCTCGGGCGACCGTTCCTGCCGCGAAGAGGTGCCATTTATTGCAGCATAGCGTGCAGCAAGGGAGAACCGCCGACGACACCGAGCGACTCGTCCGCTGGCGCGCCACCGCCACCATCTTTCCTCAGGTACACACCGTGAAACCTGTATGGCGGACATTCTTCGGGTCCCCTTCGCGACGGTGTCGTTAAATCGCGTGCCTCTACCTTCGAGATTATCACAATTAGACTGGGCAAAACCAAACTGTCCTCGTATTCATCGTCAGATCATCGGTTATTGAATAAAATCGATATATAAAAATTTAATACGAAAAATGATACGATTATGATACATCTTTTATAGGTAATTTTGTTCTTGTATATGTAGAAAAAAATTCTAGGATAATGTATTATAATTGAATAAATGCAAAACGAGGAAATAAATGATAATCGTATCTTTGGTTACGGAATTAGATTGATATAGGACATAAAAGTTGCAGAATTATATTTTAGAGAATATAGAAATAATTCTGTGTAAATATAATAATAATTAGGAAAATGTAAGGTATATAATTGAGTCTTAATAATATTGAATGAATTATATTGAATAAAAAGTTGAAATTTATATTTCATAGTACACGGAATGAATTCTATAATAACATATAATAGTCATAAAAATGCGTACACTCTTCAAGTATAATTGCATAAAAGATCCTATCGTCGCTGTACACTTTAAAGCAACAAATTACGTTTCACTCACACCGTCGCGTTTCGAATAGATACACTTTGCAACGAAACTGGGAAAAGACGGCATTTAAGATCGGATCTCGAAAAAAAAAAAATGAATAAGGATTAAATTCTCTCGATGCGCTTACAGTTCCCCCCCACTTCGTCCGTTTATTACAGCTGCAACTGCACGCAGCGCGCGGGTCTAATGGTAATGTCATGACTCAGCGTATATCTGATTCTAATATCATGATCGTAACACCATGAATTAGTACAGAGATTAGGAATCCAGCCAATCTAACTAGTTCATTAATTAGTCCTGGATCTGGCCATAGATATCACGCGATCCAGATCTAATCTGATAAACGCGGTGTACACAACTATGAATCGAACGAAGCGGGCATACACACCCGGGGTCCCCTCCCCGTTCACCGAGTTATCCGTAAACGACGTACAAGTACGCCCGGCAAGATTGTAACATTGCTTACAGAGTTATGAATTATTGCATGGCCTTAGGAATCCTTTCAACCTGTCAGATATTAATGTCTCCGGCATAGTCCGGAGAACTAACGCGGAAAGATACGTTCCGTCATGTTTTCTATACGTCGCTGTTATTTAAATAGGTCTAGTCTTTCAGTCAAATCGAGCCTAATAATGTACAGCTTGTTTACGGAGTGTGCCTATTATGTCGTGAATTAGTAATGCGTTAGGCTGGTTTATTAGTTTCCGGCTCAGATACAGATATCAGGATGGAGAACTAGTTTGATAAGACTGATGTCGATGAACCAGGAACGACACGCTTTTCCTGATTATGAGGTGGGTGGAGAGTTCAAGTTATGACTTCAGGTTCCGCCTTTAGGTCCTGTCTTTAGGTTCAGTCTTCTAGTTCAATTTTTAGACTAAGTCTTCAGGATCAATTTGTAGGCTCAGCCTTTAGGTTCAGTCTTTAAATTTAATCTTTTAGTTCAGTCTTTAGATTCTCTATACAGTTTCGGTATTTAGGCTCAGTCTTCAAGTTCCGATTTCAGAGTTTCGAATATTCCCAGCCTCGGTCGAGATACCAAACTAGTTTCGAAAGCGGAAGCTTTGGACAGTGTGGAACAAGGTGCTAATTGTCCGCAGTTATAAGACCCTATATTTGCTCAGCTGCTGGACATAAACCCAACAATATGGTCCTGCAGGATTAGCACCCCTTCGCGTCTAGATTAGTTATCGCGAGTTAAAGAACCCTACGAATCTTGGTACGATTAACCAAATTTAATGCTACTGACTAAAACCAGTCCCGAGAAGTTATAAAACAATTTATCAGCAAAATGACAATCTATGTGTTAGTATATCTATACGGTTTTTACACGACTCAGAATAATTCTTCTATTAACACAGTGAATAAGAGAATTACTACGGTGAAAAGAAAGGAAGAAAGTGGAAAGAAAGGAATGATTAAAAAAATTTGCAGGAAAGATAATTTTATCTTTAACAATTGTCATTTTATTTTTATAATAATAGTACCAATAGATAGCCGAGATTTTTCTGACTAAAATGAGTCCAAACACAATGTAAATTGGGCTACTTTTATGGAAATACTGATTATTATACATTACTATAGATTGCTTGCCATAGGTTGCTATTAATCTCAGAATAGCTCACGGTAAACCGATTTACATCGTGTTTGGACTCATTTTAATCGTATAAACTCAGTTATCCAACCATTGTACAATTATAAAGACAAGACAAATATTATTCCCTTGCTATTAAAAAAATTCTAAACTTTCATTGATATTAGCTTCTCAGGCACGCATCTAGATCGTAGCAATTTGAAATTCCACTCAATGTCTACTAAACATAGAAATCTACCCCTCCTCATCGGAAAAACTATTTTAGATATCGAAGCTAAAATGGCTTCAATTGCGAAAGGTTCAATTTACCCACTGCCTTCCGAGTCCGCGTAAATTGATTCGCGCGCGATTGTATTTGCGTCAGCAAACTGACAATGCTTGAAATTGCCACTGTCGAGAAGAGCGCCGACCTCTTCTCCAGTTCACCGGCGACCCCACGGCATCGTCCCGGAGTCAAGCACCAGAAAACATCAACCCTTATGAGAGTACATATTTGTTCCCGAGGCCCCAACCACTCTGATTGTCGTTGCCTTCGCGACTCTCTTATTGACCTAACGGATTACCATTCGACTTTCCAGGACCGGTCGAAGACAGCCGCCAACCAGCGAGGGTTCCTCGAGTCCGCCGCCACCGCCGCCGCCGCCACCCCCGCCCCCGGGATCGAGGCACACCCTCGGATCGCCGCGGAACTCGCCCCGAATGACCAGGAAGCATCATCAAACGTCCGCGTCCCTGGCGACGACACCGACGCAGAGCACGCTCAGCCCGGAATTCACGGTCGACGGGTTCCCTTCGAGCGGCTCGAGGACAGGCGGCCTTGACCGGGTGCTGCTCGAGAGGAATCTCGAGAGACTGCTCCAGGAGCGTAGTTCTCATCCGGAGGAAAATCGCAGCGAATTGGGAAGGTAAATTGATTTGTCCCCGGCCGGGCCGCGGGACCCGTCTTCTCGGACCACCAGGCTATTACTTACTTGTCCGGAACTACAGGCTGGTCGAAAAAGGACCTAATCTTATCGCTGTTTCCTTACTGTCTAACCTTTCTCGGATATTCGTTCTTGGCGCAGTACGCTACGGACGGATCGAATTAATAAGAACTTTGGATTTTTGTAGATTTTTAAGTCCAGTGTTAGTATCAATTTTATTCAATTAATATTTAAAGTATATTTTATTGATAAAATTTTATTTGACTGCTTTTCGAATAAAATGTCGAATAAAGTCTTATTCGGCTAATCCTTCGAATAAAATATTGAATAAAATTTTATTCGGGTAATCTTTCAAGTAAAATGTCGAACAGAATATTATTTGACTGATTTTTCGTATGAAATATCAAATAAAATATTATTTGACTGATCTATCAAATAAAATGTTGAATAAAGTTCTATTCGAATAATCTTTCGGATAAAATGTGGAATAAAATTTTATTAGACTGATCTTTCTAATAAATTCTTCAAAGGTAATTTCATTCGAATAATATATCGAATAAACTCTTTGAAAAAAATTTTATCCGAATAATATACCAAATAAATCCTTCGGAGGTAATTTTATACCGCTGATCTTAATCCTACGAAGCAAGTTTCACTCGTTTTGTTGAATATCTCTTATCGAATTCAGCATTATTTGTAAATTATAATAATTAAGCAATTATTCAGTAGTAAATGCTTAAAACATCTATGCGCACCTTTTATAACTTAACCATCAATTAACGTTTCAGGCTAATGCAAGCAAGGGATCGAGAACCGCTAAGATGCGTCCAGAACTGCGCCCCGTCGCACGCCTCGAGCATGCCGGAGCTACCACCGCCCCCGCGACCGTCGTCGCGGGCGTCGGCGTCAGCGTCGTCGACATCGACCGGCGCGGTCGCCGGCGCCTCCGTCTCGGCGACCGCTCTGACCCAGGAATTGGCGACGTCGCCGACGAACCTGATCGCCGGCCAGACGGACCCCCCGACGCCGACGTCGCGACGCGTGCGGTTCCAGGGGGATCTGGACGTGAACGATCACGCGGCCGCGTCCTCCCGCGTCACCCTATCACCCCCTAACGAGAGGAATTCGTCGTCATCGCCGTCGCCGTCGCCGGCGTCCTTGTCGAGGTCGAACGTGTCCCGATCGAGAAGCTTGCAGCCGGAGGAAGTCGCCGGCTCGTCCACCTGGGGTGCGTACGCTTTCGCTGCTTTGCATACAATCCGTCGACGAATGTATTTATAACGTCACGGTTAGACTGCAGATCCTTATGCACAAATATATGCAAAGTAATGAATGCAATTATGCAATCTATATATATTTTCATTTACTGCAATTTGAATTACAATACGCGAGTATGATTCTTCTATATTGTCGACGGTAAACTGACGCATTTGCTCGCTGATTATTATAATTCTATTATTGTATTATTATTGTAATCTAATTTATATTATATACATTTGTTATAATTACTTAATAATTTATTTTTTTTTTCTTTGAGCCACCGCATAAGGCGGTAGGAATGTGATTACCTCCGGGTATTCCTTGTAAGCCCGGGGGAACATTTATTGCTAAATAAATTGCTCGTATTATTATTGTAAAATATTTATTGTAATAAATGTGCTTTTTAACATATTACATATCACATTCTAACGCATTACAATAATAATACAGTAATAAAATAACAATAATAATATAAATGTAGGAAATTAAGAGCGAAAATGAAATTCGTCAGGTGAAATGATCATATTTTCTGGTCCCGCAGGTGTGGCAGGATCCTCGAGATCGAGGATCGAGGGCGAGGAGGACGACGTGGAGAGCTGCTGCTCGACTTGCAGCTCGTCCAGCAGCTCCGACGAGGCGCAAGCATACGCTCTTCCACCAAGAAGGGCTTACGGCGGTGTCAGGATCTCGTACGTGCCGAACGACGCGGTGGCATGCGCGAGGAAACGCGGGCCAACATCGTCGCCGTCTTCGAACCAAGCACAAAAGGACACTGAAAAGTGCATCGTGTCTTGATGACGTCTCCGAGAACCTAAGACTACTGTTCTACTGTACGTGCCACTGAGGGAAGCGCTTTCACAGCGGCGGAACACGTGTCTATGCGTAGCTGCCTCTTGCTACCGATTGCTCGTGCTCCTTTCGGTATACTGATTCCGTTGGGAATCAGCCTGAACTTTCGCGAATAGTTCGGAAGTCTAATTTAAAGGTTTAGAACTATTTCGATGTACTTGGTGGATTTTATAACTTGATCTTGGATCGATAGATTGTTTTCGAGGATAGGAGGAAGTTAAATCGGTCGCGTTTTTCGAGATAAGGACGCAGATTTTGTAGCATCTTGCTATAGTAACTGAGGTCGAGACCAATATTATAGTGACCTGTAATATTTCTCAGGTGAATTTATTTTAAAAAATATTAATGAACTGGAATATGTACATTTTTTAATTTAATAATATTTCTTTCGGCTCCATAATTGATCAGCGAAATTAAGAAATTGAAGCTACAATTGCCTATTATTAAATTTTTATCTGTTTAATATCACTTTTCTTGTTTATTAAGTAAAGTAGTTTCCTTATTTAAGAAAAACTGAAAATAGACAAAATAAAATGCCGATTATATTTTTAAGCGCGTTCACTAAAGGGATTCATGATACTCCTATCATCGAACAAGATCAAACAACCTCCAACTCATCTCTGCGCGAAGTCCGAGCACGGACGATCGCGAGTAAAAAACCATCACCGCGGCAACGACACCTTTCCGCCGTTGTAGATTGGAGCCAATCGGCGCGATGTATTAACATTATAATTTATATTATAATTCGAGTCTCGATCAGACGCAGCGAGCAACGCGCGAGGACGAGAAAGGAAGAGAAATAAACCGCCGAAGTTCCTAATCTATTTCTTCGCTGCGTCGAACGCGCCCGAGATTCGACATCTTCCCGCTCGATGGACTCACACACACACACTCACATGGAATACTCGTCTCTGTGTAAATAGTGGATGTACTTCCGAATGGGCCCGGCACCGGACACCGAAAGTCCGCCGCGCGGCCCCGCTTCTCCTTCTATTTTTTATTACAGCCCCCCACCCCCTCCGTCGATGTACTTTGATAATGATAACGTTTATATTTTAATACCACTGTCATTCCCCCTTGCGACGCGCGAGTTCAACCCTTTCTACCTTGTACTCGAGACACGGGCACAGATCGCTCCGCGACGCGATGATCCGGCTCCATGGAAACTGGGAGCAACGAGACCACGCCCACGAGGCCTCGGCATAACGAAACTCCTCCCATCGCTGACGTCATTCGCGCCGCGGAGCAGTCTGGAGCGCTCGTTGCCCGTGACCGCCCCATGCGATGACGGAATGAGATACTCGTGATGATTTTTATTATAGGACTGCGGAGTTTTACGCGAGATAAACGTATTCCAAGATAATTGTAAGAAGTTGATACCTTTACCGTTTTTATATCCATTAGGTTTTGATATGAACGCATAAAATCCGCAGACTAGTTATCATCGATAGAATTTTTACCCTTAAGTGGACAATTGCTGGCAGAGATTGAATATTTATTGATCTAGCTACACCGATGTTTGATCTGCTACTGTACTTCAAAGCGAAATTGATTTTTACTGACTGACTCGATAATATCTATATAATCTATCGCTCGGTAATAATGACAGCGATACTACGTTATCTATTTTATCTAAATATAACAGTCTTAATAATTAATCTAACAGTTCTAAGTATCGTCAATTGTGTAAAGGAAATTTTGAATGGACACTTAAGGGTTAACGCGGCGTCTCACCGGCATTAGAAACTAATCAACTAAGACTGAACTTTCTGCGGGTATCTTTTTCCGGAACCGTATGTCCCTGCCCAAAACTTATGGGAACCTGAAGAACTCGGCACCGCGACGTTTCCGCCGCGGCACCGCAGTGCCGCGTTACGCTTGTAAGTACAAACGACAGTTTTTTCAACGATGTAGACAATCTGAGGAAGTATTCGGGAAATAAATCGAGAATGATGTCGATCGACATTGTGTGTACGTGTTTCAATGGAAATGCTCTCCCACGCATGGCTCACTTTGATTTCGACGTTTACTTTTAAGTAGCTCGTGTTGCGTTCTATCGTGGATTTTTTTTGTACAGACTTTACGTGCAATAATAAATTGCTTTAGGATGATTCCTCTTTCAGGTCATTGAAAAGGCATGACTCGAGGTTTTATAAAACGAAGCCGCGCGTTTATGGTAAAACGAAACGCGACGAAATTAAAACTTCAATAAAGTTCTACGCATGTTTCCCCGATCCAGGAAGTGGCATTTTATTGAAGTTTTATTTCCGACGAAGAATCTACGGTTCTTTTTGTACATGTTTCTCGATTAAATCGTTTCTTTAATTACGCCGGCGAATTTTTCATTCTCCCGCCGTCGTTGATACCCTCGCCTGAACGAACGAGAACCGGTTTCCAGCAATTAAACAAGACAATTGGTACATAATTAAAAGACCATCTGGCGTTGCGCGACCATTAAAACGGTGTTCCGCGATGACTGTTGTTTTTCGAGATTCCGAGAGATAATTTTTTTAATTGATTACACTTTCGAAAAATCTTTTCATTCGTTGTGGAAAGTACGGTGTGAATCGAAATAAAGAAGTACGATAGCCTACAGAAGCTTCAGTTACGAGGTATATACGTCGATGGATTAACTCAAGGATGCTCAAGGTTAATTAAGACTTTTTCAACTGTAACATATTTTTTACTTGCTGCAAGAAGGATACAGCATAATTAAACAGATGAAGTATTTCGACGTTAAAAACGGTTGATGATTAAATTGCGCGGAACCATAGAGATCCGGTTGAAAAATCTAGAAATATATAAGTTAATAATTTGCAGGGAAATTAACACTAAAGCTACCACCACTGGTCAGTTTTTATATTTTTTATTTCGCTCTCGTGATTCTTACAGGGCAATGTTTATTGGTCGCTTTTAGGCGTCGGTGTATTTAGCCTCGATTCTCTAGAAATTCATTAATTAACATCGAACAAGCGATATCAATAGATTCCGTTAGAAATTGCCCAACAATCTCTCGCAACACAGTCGTGCTTCTACACTTTCTGCATAGACACTCGAACGAAATTCTCGGCCATAACTTTCAGGTATAAAACCATGGCGAAAAAGAATCTCGAGGCCAATTTTCTGGCATCGCGCGATATCCAGCGGCTAATTATGCAGTCAATATCATCGAATTTCGCTCAAGACCGGGACTTTCTACCGGTGTTTGAGTCGCGAAACGATACACTGCCTTGTTCGCGGGGATCGTGTAACAAGCATTCCGCGGCAATAAAAACCGCGAGCGGAATTTTCACGGTAGGGAACTGACCGCGAGAAAGCATTTCCCGTCTCGTGAAATGCTACGAAGACGTCTTACGAGCTGGCAGTAGGTGAACGCGCGGGTTCCGTCCGCGTTGGATAACGAAACGTTGCTTCCCTCTCTTAATATCGTTAAACAATGCTATAATGATCATTTATTTTTTAGACGAACTACCTCGAAGGACTTTACTTCCTTTGTAAAGTAATATTAGGTTGGTAAGAAAATAATGTCGGTTTCCAAACTATATCTTTAAATCGACATAGCACAAATCGGAATAAGTTTTTTTAATCAAAATAAGATCCATTACAGTCTACACATTTTTGCCAATAAATTGACAGTTTGTTAATTCCAGTTGCGTAAAATACTGCTGTTCTGGAATTGATAAATTCTTCAAACGAATATTACACGAACTTGCTTGTTATCCCAAAACATGCATCAAAGTTCGAAAGTTCGAAAACCGACATTAATTTCTTACCAATCTAATATAACGCTCGAAGTGCATTCTTTTCAGAACAATGGTTTCCAATGGACTGCTATAGATATCTCGAAAGTTAATCGCTCAGAGTATTTTTTCAACGTACGCAAAGGTCTGGAGTACCTTCGAGTGAAAATATCAGACAGGAGAAAGACAATAGAGTAGTTTGTTCGTGGACACATTAACGCTGAATCGACCGTGCTGGTCGAAATGAGTGGTCCCACGTTTTTGCTTTGACGATTGTCCTAATTATAGAGACACTTTCACTGGAGACCATTTAATAGATTTTTAATTTATTTTTTAATTCATTGGACAAAAGTAGCAGGAGGTCTATATTGATTAATTCTTGTTATACTTATATAATTTTACAAACGTAAATATTTCAACACCAATGACATTATCCCTTTTCTGTGACTGTAGAATCTTTAGACGCAATTTATTCTGTGTTTATTATAATTAAAACATTAACTCGTGATATATTCCGTAATCTAAAGAGTGTTTTAGTTCGTTTAATAATAAAGCGATAATAAAGCATTACTCCTCGGTTATTGTTACTACTCGAAGATATAACGCGAAGTTCATTAAACGCGACTAGATTACTGTAGAAAGTAAGTGGAAACGGTGAACCATAATCAGACGTATTTAATTTCCGTTTCAACAGTGCTACAAATTTCCTAATTCGACTACTAAACATTTTAACCTACTAAATAACAACCAAAAAGTAACACGTATCAGTCAACCAACCTATCCCACTTTCAAGTAAATAATTACGTCTTAAAACTTGTCCAAGCATTAATGCGAAATAACTATACAAAAAAATCAGTCATGTTCCCCAAAGAAGCGCCGAAATAGCTACAAACTTTCGAGAAGATAACTCTCCATCCAGTCTGAAAACATTCCTGAAAGATCCGGAGCCTTTCACGTCATACATAGGTACACGCACTTTCCCCGAACGGTTACCAATAAATTGAATCAATAAACGCGTACGAAAAAATATCCGAAGACCGCGCGCGGACTCGTCGGAAAAGCGGCAAAAAGTATCGCATGGGAGAACAGAGCGTGGCGAGGTCTATCGCCGTGGAAAAAAAATGAAAACGCACGGGCGAGTGGCGAAAAGAGCGAAAGTGGTTTCTCCTGGGGGCCAGACGTTTGTTACGCTACTATCTCCCGCGGTCGTCTTTTAGCCTCGTAAAGTCTCTCTCTATCCGTCTCTGTCTTTCTTTCTTTTTCTATCTCCCTCCTTCTCTGTGTGTGTATATCTTTCTCTTTTTATCTCTCTATCTTTCCCTTTCTCTTTCTATCTTTCTCTCTCCTAGCTCTCTATTCCTCTCTTTCTCTTTCTATCTTCCTCTCTCTATCCCTCTCTCTCTCTCTCTCTCTCTCTCTCTCTCTCTCTCTCTCTCTCTCTTCTTATCCGTCTATCTTTCTCTTTCTATCTCGCTCTATCTATCTCTCTACCTCTCTATCTATCTCTTTCCGTCTCCCTCTCGCCGTCTCTCTCCGTGCTTTCTCCGAGCCCGTAGCGGTCGGTCGGGCGAGCGCGTGTACCGCGCCGAGATCTTGTCTATGACGGATCGTCGGTGGAATCGGAGGAACCGACGAGCCACGCCGTGGCCATTAGAGAGAGAGAGAGAGAGAGAGAGAGAGAGAGAGAGAGAGAGAACCGCCGCGCGGGAGACCACTTTTCCAATCGCGGGGATCCTCTTCTCCGGCCGCCGTTACGAAAGATCAGCATTAGCATACAGGCGGCACGCAACCGCCCACTCTCGCGTATCGTACACGTTCCTTGCGTATTGACTAATTGCCGAACGTACCAGAAGAAGCTATTCAAAGGATGCGGGGAGAACGAGGACCCCGAGAGCGCGTCGCGGATTATGTCACGTTGACCCCGGTGTACCGCGAACAGGTACCCCGCGCCCGCGCGCGCTTACATAAGCGCTCATTCTCATGACTGGAGATCGAGAGACATCTGATCCCGAGCTGATTAGAACGATCCTATGGCCAGAGGCGACAACTTATTTTGTTCTCGTCGATTCGTGCATGCTTCTAATAACTGAGTAATATATTCTACCGCACAATAGAAGAAAACGGCAATCATCTCCGTCTAACAATAAACATAAACCTTCTTAGTACCGAACAACGATATATCGTTGTTGGCTATCGTTGGGAAGATAGATTTCTGAATATTTTTATTAGACAACAATTTCATTTCTTATTTCTTCTCCCTTTTTGAATTTGTTATTTAACAGGCTTTTCAAAATTCTTGCCATTTCTTTCCGAAACTTCATCAAACTTCGTCAAACGAGTTTTAAACATTTCGCTCAGATACAGAGTCTTTTGGCTGGTACTAAGAGGGTTAAGCAAACGTAACTGTGTTCGCACTGTTGGTATGCCCCAGCCAGCCGGAGCAGCTGCGAGTGAAATCTCCGTGGCGTATCGCATGTTTGGAACCGTTTTGCCGGTCAATTACGCAAATAGACGCGCGGACGTCTCTCGCGGCGCGAGTTTTTGTCCACCGACGGGTAAACTTTAACACTTTACATAGGCGCTAATGTCAGTCAGCAATGCGGACATAAGGCCGCCCGTTGTTTTTGCGACTGCGAAATCGGCGCGGAAGTCCGCGCGGAATTGTTACATAGTCACGATCTGTGCCAAATCGTAAATAACAGTATTCGTCGACCGCGTCCGATCGCAAATGATTTCTGCTAAATGTTTCTTGTTCGACGGTTATATCGGGGCTGACGCGTCGCGTCGACCGCGGATTACGCGACAGCGGACGTATTAATTAGCAGCGTTGAATACCGTTTGTTGTTCCTCCGAGGCGAAATTGCATCGCGAATATTAAAGTCGCCTGCGGTACGCGAACTAGGCCGCGGTTACGCAACCAGTGTGACGCGTAAATGCGGCACCCGGCCTGGCGGCTCCTACCTGTTCTACACGCCTCAAAGAGAACGCACTCTCCCGTGGATGTTCGTTTTCACGGAATCCTCTTGGAACACCGTGCCGCGGCTATCGGGGACTGTTGCGGAGACTTAAAGGATCTGGCGTTCACTCGATCGAGCGAGAAACAGCCACTCGATTCGCCAAAAATGGCCTCGCGATTACAGACACACTCGTGTCTGAACTTTTTCTCGCGGTAGAAAAAATAGTGGACCGTCGTGTTCTCGATTTTTTTAAACAAGGACTTGATTCTCGAGTTGCGAACGTGTCCGTTAACAATTCACGATGATTTAGATCGCTTTAATATTTCGTTTCTTTATTCTTTTTTAAGCCTTTCCGCGATAACAACGCGATGAAGATAGTGATGAGGATTATAAGTTTAAGGGTATGTGATGGTCGTTAATATTTAGCTAGGTTTATTTTATAATCATATTTAATCTTTCTCGTCTTCATAAATTCCAATTCAACATTTGAATAATCGCATCATCTCTTCCCAGATTGCCCATTTTTGTTTCGAAACTAAAGGACAATTGGGGAGAATTTACCTCTTGCTTAAAATCTAACCCATGACGACAAAAATTAATTGAACGGAGACATTAGCAGCTGCTTTCCAGGAAGAAAATCCACTATCACTAGCAAACCCATCGCGAAACTAACGATAAATTCAAGCAGTGTCATTCGGTAGCCGATACGCCGGAATTTCGGAGTCCAATCCGGCCGACCAATATACTTGGCCCACATTAATTTGTCGCGAAAGCTATAACAAAAGAGCACGCGACCGTACGAGTCGTTGTCGGTAGCGAATGTCCCTGGAGGGACACGAGTCCTACCGATGATAATTTCCAGCGGTCGCACACGCACGCGCGCGCTCACGCAACTCGGCTCCGTTCTATATTACGTTTGGCACCTCGTCTAATGACTAATGACGACACCGTGTCACGTCAACGTACGCCACGGACACTCGAACGGAATCAAAAATTCGCTCGCCTCCCTCCGAAGTGACACGCGCGGCATTCTCTTCGGTAACCCTCCGCGGCACGCAACCGCAACGATTTACAGTCAGTCCCATAAGTATTCGTACCCTCATTGTACGAAATTTTCGAAAGATTTTCATTCTATTCAAATTTTCAATAAACAAATGCTAAAAAACAAAATTTTGGAAGTTTGGAATAGTATTGCACCAAATATCACATTGAAACTGGTATAAAGTATGCCAAATCGATTAGACGATGCAATAAGGCATAAAGGTGGACCCAGTAAATACTAGAAAATTAATATAAAGTAATGAAGCTACTCTAATATGCGATTTTTTTGACAAAATCTACACTGGTACGAATACTTTTGTGGACTGTTATTACGTACTACGAGGAGTAAAATCAATATATTTTTGTTATTGGTTAATCAATTTTGTTATAATTTGGTATAAATAAACTTTATGCATGTGTTCATTCATAATAAAAAGTTGATTGCAAAATCTTACACGCGTCCCTTGATTTCAACAAATTTCTCTTATAAGCAATGAAGGGTACGAATACTTATGAGACTGACTGTATGTAACTGATCCACGGAATCGGTATCCGGCCGAGAAATCTTATTCGATACATCGCCGCGGATAGATCGATCGCGGACCGGGACGTGTACCGATCGAAACGATTCTCTTGTTAACATCGCGAAATTCGTTCCGCCATGTCGCGAGCGGCTCGCTAGGCAAAAAGATGCGGCTCGCCGATCCGAGAAAAACGAATCGATGGGATTCTATCGTGAACTATCCGGGTAATTAAAATCGTTGACGGATGATTTAAAGGCTCCCGAGTACCCGAGGAGCATTCCTCTTTGGATTTCTGGAATGATCTGGCGGTTCGTAAAAAGTTCGCTGCCGCGAATTGCTTTGTGACTGGTGGAATGTTCCTGCGGCGCGAAGGCTGAGCAACAAGTACGAATTTTAGGGTCTTTAAGGTGGAAGTTCGTGGTGTAATTTGCGTTTATTAGTTGGGTATATAAGAGGAATTTTTTTCGTTGTGTTGATATTAATTTCAATTACTTTTTTAACTTTATTTGAGCATAAAGTATTAGGTTATATTCAAAATCGTAACGGTCCTAACAAGGTGGGGTTTCTAGGAATTTTACAGCCTTTTAGAGATGTAATTAAATGATTCAATAAGGAGTTTTTCTTCCTTGAAAAAGTTAATAAGGGTTAGTATTTAAGTATACCTACAATTATATTGGTCTTATCAATGAGGTTTTGATTTATTTATCCATTTTATGTTAATAATTTTTCTATAAATTTTGGTATTTTATTTTCATTAAGTTTATTTGGTTCAAATGTTTATCCAGTAATATTAATGGGGCGATCATCAAATTCAATTTATTCGATATTAGGCGCGGTACGTTCAATTGCTCAATCTATTTCTTATGAAGTTAGATTATTTTTAATTGTATTCAATTTAATTTTAATGATTGAAAGATTCAATTTGGTTGATTTTATTGTTTACCAAGGTAAAGTGATATTCATTGCTCTGTAACCCAGCGATCGCTTCCCGTCTCTACGATCGTCGCAATATTACCACGATTAATTGTATAACACAAAATACCGGTAAAACCGTCGTCGATACCAACGGTTCCCACAACCGTCTCATTTTTCATAACTCGGGCCACTCGTCGGGCAACGGGGGCTCATTTGTCCGTTACTGTATAGAAAACCGTAAGAAACCGCGCCGTCGTGGGACACGATTTTTCGAAATTTCTCGCAGCGGGGAGGCCATTTAGCGGCCGGGCCCGGCGAAACTCGAATACCAGGGTATCCGGCACGTTCTTCGAGATGCTCAATTACTCATACCGCTTCCGGCACCGCGGTCATTACCGAGGAATCAAAGGCACGTCGCCGATCGGACATTCCGTGGGATGCGCGCGCGCGGCTCGCGCGGCTCGCCCTCGGAGTCAATTAAACGGTCTTGTTGCTCGTCGCGGCTGTCGATGATTAAAATGAAATTAGATCTCGCGGGGCACATCGGCACGGTATGTATGTATTCCTATGGAACGAGTTAACCCTTTGCACTCCGAAACATTCTACACGTTGGCTACCAGCTTACTCGACTCGTTTTACAGATCCTCGTATTATTTAGTATAATTTTGGAACCAAGTAACAACGTGTTATAATGATATTGGACTTATATGAATTGGGTGACATCGAGGAATGTATATTTGCAAAAAATCGGTATTTATATTATATTATAATACATTATAAATATATATGTATATATAATAACTTTAATGTTCCACGAGAGGGGACAGCCGAGTGATACGATATAATTACAATGTCCCCTGAGAAGGGACAGCGGAGTGCAAAGGGTTAATATCCGGAACGAATCTGCGACGTATGCGCCCGCGTGTCTCATTTCGCGAGGCCGGTTTAAATCGCGGGAAGGCGGCTGAATGGAGTCGCGGTTTCCCGTTACCTGGAGTCTGATTCATTCGCGAGTTACTCGCTGCCCCTCTATGGAAAGAGAACGCGTTCCTCGACGGGCTATGTTAGATCGCCGATTTATAGATCCAATGCGCACGGAAATACATCGATAGCCACTCGTCTTGTCTGTCTGTCTGTCTGTCTGTCTGTCGATTGGCAGGATTTACTGCTTTTTCGTGATCGTTAGTCTTTTGTGTTTGGTGGAGGCTGATCCGTGTGAACATTTCGAATAATCGATACCTTTTTGTTGTTACAGGGATACAAAGCTTATTGAATTATGGTGTTGTTTAAGTCTGTTGTAATTTAGTTATGCAATTGAAATAGTTTAATTTATTCGGTTAGTAATTAATTTAGTCACGAGGAGGCTGAGAGGATAAGAAAAGTAGAGTCGCGGTTTGAAGTCTTCGTCTGCAATTCTAGTCTGAAATTTTAGTCTGCAGTTTTAGCCAGAAATTTTAGTCTGAAATTTTAGTCTGAAGTTTTTGCCTAAAGTCTCTAGAAGTCTTAGAAAAGTTTTGATTTAGTCTCTTCGTTCCTACAATCCTTGCCTCTAGAGTCTTGGACTGAAAGTCTTGCGCTAAGGTTTAGGTCCGAAGTCTCAACTTGAAATCTCGATTTGAAGTCTTGATCTGAATTCTTAGACTGAATTCTTAGTCTAAATTCTTGCTTCGAATTCCTAGCTTAAAGTCATAGTCTAAAGTCACTCCATGCCTCGAAACCATCCTGATTGGAAATCTTCATCTCTAAAGTCTTCACCTCTATACCCTTAGCCTGATTAGAAGTCTTCACCGCCAAAGTTTTCACCTCCATGCCCTTAGACTAAAGTCTTCCTCTAAAGTCTTTCTCTAAAGTCTTCCTCCAAAGTCTCCCTCTGAAGTCTATCTTCGAAGTACATAATTCCGTGAACTCTTGCCCCAATCTCCGGTCTATCGCAACCTCGCGAGGCCTGGGGCACCCAAAGCGGCAGCCAATCGCCGACACACGAGCCGGTAGCTAGGATTTTCCCGGATCCCGGGTCGTCCGGGATGGTAAACGCCCAAATGATACCGGGCGGAGAGCGTGCAACGGATTGCGATGGTAACGGGACCGTGGAACTCGTTCGTACGATCGGAGATTACGAATGCAAGGAATTCCGCCGCGGTGCCCTGATATTCCTGTTCCGTTGCCGGAAAAAGAATCAAACTTGCGAACGCCGTCGTTACAATGCCGGGAACAGTTACTGCGCCACATCAGTGAAAGCAAACGGGGCCATTCAAGATTCATCGGAAACGCGGCGGATTCGTAAATAGCGTTTCTGTTTCGACCGTGATACGGATCCTGCGCTCTACTGTATATTCCGTATATACTGTATCCGCGCTGTGCTGTATATTTTTTCGAAGGATTGCCGGATGATTGGACGTTTCAATTTGCACCGTTATCGCTCCGAGACCTTTTTCACTTAGGCGGACAACTTCGATTAGCTAGGAGGTACGAGAAAAGCGTCGGTCGGGCAAGAAGCTCGAAGACAATAGCGCGGAACAATCGCTGGATGATCAGCTGCATCGGTTTTCACCGTTATCGGCTTGGGAATGCGGAACCGCCAGAATGTGGAATCCCCTAAGGCGGCCATCTTGGAGAGAGATATCTGAATAAGAGGCTCGGGGACAGCGCGTGTCTCCTCCGTTCTCAGTGAGATTCAATTCTATCGGAAGCGGCCTCGGTGAAGAATTCGCACAAGAATGGAATTTCTATGTAGCACGATCTTGTTTTACCTTTTATTTTATGGGGATTTGTTAACGATGATAGGAACGTTCGTAAACGTTGTTTAATTTATCGAGTTTGTGATAAAATTTGATGTTCTATGATCTTCGTATGATTTACGAGATAAAATTGGCATATAATTCGAATTACGTTTTCAGCGAGTAACGTAGCGAATTACAATGTAATTAAATTAACATTATGAATTGGAACATATTAAATTAGTAGGTAATGTGATAATAAAATATGTTGAAGAGACAAGGAGTACACGAAAGGAAAACGTCAATATATATCTCACTTCTTCAAAATTCTGCACTGTTATTTGAAGAACTGTGTTTCATTGTATTTCACTTGCACTGTATTTCAATTGCATTATAACTAAATTGTCTTGTACTCGAATTACACTCATAATGAAAGTAATCAACAATTGAATTAATTGAACGTTTTGAATCATGCATTATAAAGCAGTTGAATAAGTATGTAACTGAAATACAATGTAATCAAATTGCGGAACTGAATTAGTACAACTCTGACTAAAGCTGCGATAAAATACACAATATAATATATAATGAATGTATAATAAATATATAATAGTATATAAATATATGCTAAACAATAATGTAATAATAAATAAACATATAATAAAAAATTATGTAATAATAAGGAGACATATAATAATAAATAAATCTGTAACAAATACATAACGAAAACACGAATTAGACAGGGAAGTCAGCTAGATAGCGAGCAAGCCACGAGAGGCCAGGTGTCCCGTCAAGGTGACTACCAAGAATTTCTTCATCGCGGTTAAGGAAGGATGAGTCCCCCGCCAGGGTCGCGGACGAATCTCGGCGCTGTCAGAAAATCCCGTCGGCGAAAAATTTCACCTGGCGGCCCCGCCGCTCCCCCGGCGCGATTTCGCGGATGCCGAGCGTGCCAGAGAGGTTCAATCGCGAAGTTAATCATACGCGACACAAGTAGGCCGGCCGGCAGCAAAAACAAACGATCAGCAGCGAGCTTGCTAGCGCGCGCGCGCGCGCGGACTGGCGAACGCGAGATCCATATAATTGCCGGCACGGAGCGCTGCTGCCCGGCTCGTAAAGTATTCCAGCAAATCCGACATACATTCCGTCCGGCGCGGCGGTATCCCGCTTACGTTTCACCTCGGCATGGAATGCAGTCACCTTGCGGCAGGTGTATCCGAACGTCCTCAAACGTTCCACAGGCGTACTTTCCCCGATACACAACGAGCCGAAGATTCGTCTCGCGAACGATCGGTTACCGATCCCAACGCGTTCGCGATGAAATTCTTCCCGGTCGATTACCACCGGGTCGCGCTGGTTCTACAACCCGTTCCTCGCAGATCCGCTCTTTTGTCTTCGCCATTGTTCGAGCACTGGTAATTCTACGGCGGAATTTTTTCAAGTGTCGCGCAACATCGCGACACGTATGCTAACGTTCGTAGAATTTCTTAATGGCTAACACTTTCGATGGCGTGTAAAACATTGGTGACGCCGGTCGGTTGCTGCAGTCTTTTTAAAAGGCGTGTGGGTCGATGTAATTATACTGTATCTGTTTGACTATCTTCGCATTTTATTTAACCCTCTTAGTGCCGGGCGAAAAAGCCAAATTTCAACGGTTTTACTAGGGTTTGGAAAAAGGCTCATAAAAATCAAACAAAAAGCAATATTTACATGATTCAAAAAACAGCGTATTAAGGACGAAATTGAGAATGAAACAGTGATGCCAATTTTTCTATATTCATTGGAAATTACATAAGTAACAAACGTATAAGTATAAGGCACTTTTCGCCAGTGCATCGCGGCCGATATATTTCGCTTCCGGCGCTAAGAGGGTTAAATATAGAATATTCTCTTTTAAAGAATATATAACTTCATTCAAAATCCCAGATAAAATATGTAAAATATTGTAAGAAATTTTAAAAAGAATTTTGTGAGACTATTATAAGTATTATATAACTATTCGTAACCATCACGTAAATAATACGCACAAATAAATATATAATCATAAAAAAGAGCGACATTCGAAGATGTAGCCATGACTATACCAGTAAAAGATTGAAATATATTATAAGAAAATAGAAGAAATGCAAAATAGCAAACGAAATTCGTACAAATTAAACATATTATTACTGTCAACTTATCGCGATGCTTGAAAAAAATAAATGTCTAGAATAATTTTTATGCTGTATAAAAATCCGCGAACTAATTACAAGAATCGTATAGCAAGTACAATATAATAAGTACTGTGTAACAAGTACGATATTGCTAACGTAACCTAAACAACAGGTGCAGACAAATAAAGAACGAAGGAAAGGAACTCGGGGATGCGCTTACGGTTGCACTAATCGGACGGTAGACAAAGTAAACGGCGTAGACGTCGGAAGCTGAGACCGCAAAATCGCGAGCCGCGTCGACCGTCGACGGTGGAAATCGGTGGCGCACGGGCATCCGTGAAAAGGACCGATCAGACCGGATAATTCCAGGTTAGATATGCCGCGATCCGAACTAACGGGTCCACGGAGCTCGTTTACGCGACCTCTGGACGGTCATCCCGTGGCTAAATGCGCGCGAGAGGCTTTCTCCGTGGCTTGGAATGCGGCCTCTCCCTCTGACCGGCTCTCCGGCTCCGCTTCGAGGACAAGAGGTACATCGGCCTCCGCGTTCCCTCCCACCCAGCGCAGCCGATCGGTTCCTCGGGATCTCGGCACCGCCCGGAAAATCCGGATCCTACACGCCGGCAAATAAGGGATGATCGATGGCGGCGCTGTCCAACCGCGAAACAGCACACGGTTTCGAAACTGATTTTCATCGAAATTCGATGGAACACAGCGCGTGTACTGGAATCTCATTATGTTGCAATGCTCTTTGATTTAAGACCTAAGGATTTAGGTAATCCATGTCTTTTACGTACAACGTGTCTCCTATTTTCTTCCATTTGCTTCTTCTTCGCCGTGCTTTAAGCTTGGTCAATTTAATGCTTAAGCGATAAAAATTGTAATTAAAAAAATTTAATGTAAATTTTAGTTAGAAATTTCAATTAAATAGTGGTAAATGTAGTGCCAGCATCGGCGGATAAACTATTGCTATGAATTAACTTTTATAATCTCAAAGATTGGAAGTTAATAGAAGATTTTTAAATTAGGTATATTAAAATAGTGAGATGTGAAGTAATATATTGATTTTGAAATACAGATTTTTTACAATCTTAATAAGTTAAATTTAAAGACTAGGATTAGATATCCTATTATGATAATAAAAAAATACTTACACAAATAACATCAATTACATAATTAAATTTCAAACACCTGCGCCAAAATTGGCGAATCACAGAAGCACGCACTTGATCCATGAAAATATTTCGTTCAGACTTTAATCATGTGATCTCTCATGAAACCTCTTCTCGAGCACAATACGCTATTAATCGAACGTGGCCTACTCCCACAGGTGATACTCCTCCTACCTCGTCTTCGACAGGCTGTTAACTACCCAATAAACCACATGTTCGACGTTGCTTTCGAAAGAAAGCTTTTGGCGCTTGTCATACCCGATCACCACCGGCAAATCGACAAATCGACAAACCAAAGCGTGCCACAAAATTCCTTAGAAAGTTCTCTATTGCCACGTGTCTGGATATGATATGAGAACTGTAATCAAAATTCAGTTTCTCCCGAAGCAACGATCCAAAACGTGTTTGAGTTCGATGCTTCGATCAAAAAGTTCGATTTGAATTCTTCGAACAGAACGTTGCTGTTAAAATCTTCGATAATAGTGTACGAATTAGATTGGTTCATATTGAATATTTTATGTTAATATTGAAGATTTTAATTACGAAGATTTCGACTAAATAAATTAGTGAAGCCTTTAACCAAATAGAAGCGAAGCCATTAACCAAAACGTTTGAGTTCAATTCTTCGATCAAAACGTCTGAAATAAATTCTTTAATAAAGAAATTTCTGGTGCATTCTTTGATCAGAACGCTTCAGATAAGATCTTAGATCAAAACGTTCCAGATAAAATCTCACAACAAAACAATCAACTTAAAATCTTGAATCAAAACATCCAAGTTAAATTCCTTAATTAAATCGTTTGATTGAAGCTCTCCAATCGAAGCGTGACAGATGTCTGCCGGCAACCATCCTTTGCTACCGAAGCACAGTCAAACGGAAAAGTGAGAGTCCCTCGTTCGGTAAATATGAAATATCGGATAAGATCGAGCTGGTAATGGTCTAATGAAAAATAAAGCATCGCGAATACGCTCGCTCGAACACGTTACACAAGATCGCGCGCGCCGTTCCTTCCTCTGCGTGCTGCGCGTATCGTTTTCAAACACTTCCATTCCACGATTAGTATGTGCATATTGCTCCAGTAAACATCAGCACGCAGAACCGCGCGCGCCTGCTCGTAGGTGACTCAGTGAGGTAATTAAGCGTTTCCGAGAGTGTGGCGGCAGCTCGCGAAATATCGAGCCGCGGGAGCTTGGCTCTCGAGGATCGATCATTCACCTAATCGCTCGCGCCGCCGGTGTACGCGCGCGTACGACAGAGACTGGTTTGTATGGATTTATGTCAAACTATGAATAACGCGCGATTAGCAATGACAAAACAATTGCGTGTCGCGGGTTTCGCTTGTCGCGAGAGCGTGCATTAAAAGTCGCGGCTCCGAGGCTGGCCAATCAGATTTTTATTGGGCAATAAATATTTGACATAGTCGGTCGAACTATGAATAAGAAAAACGGTTTAGATGATTTTTACCGATGATTTTACCGTGGTCAAATATGTTCGCGCGTGACCGTCTGTTCCTCTTATTTAAATACGGGACTCTTGCATAGAATATATAATTTAATTGAAAATATCAGATAAAACATGTAAAATATTGTAGGAAATTTCATAATGAATTCACTTGACAATGTAAGACGATAAATTATAACAAAATGGTTTTGTATTGATGTATGTATTATAAAAAGAAATTTTGTGAGACTGGTACAACGATATAAAATGCGTCTCTTAATTTATTCCATTGCTTTAGAATGATACCGCACATGTGACTACCGCAAGTTCGTCGCTGAAATTGACATAAACCACACGATATCATCAGTATTATTAGGTTGGTGCACATGAAATGTCGGATGTTTACGTAAATATATAAAACTGTATATCTTTTTTCAAAAGCTGTTGATTTAATCAAAATATGCCCCGTTTGCTTTACTACACCCTTTTCAACAAGATATCAATACAGAAATGCCTGTCTTAAACAAATTCTGATCTTTAAAATTAATAAACTCTGATATGGAATATTTCAGAGTGGCTTCATTTATATACTATTTAGCTATGAATGAGAAAAACGGTTTAAATGATTTTCACCGATGATTTTACCATGGTCAAATATGTTCGCGCATGACCGTCTGTTCCCACGTTGACGTTTCCAGCCGCAGTAATTGCACGCGGCACGTTACGATAATTAGACAGAACGCAACATTGCCGATTAAATTCTTGAGTTTAAAGTTTTGCTAATCATTCTCTGTTAATTGAATAGGGCTCCCTTAGTATAGAACTGTTTTCAGGATCACGCTTCCCAAGCTCGTTATTGCACTGTGAATTTTCATTTTAAAATCCGTGAATTCTTCAAATAAAAGAATATTTATGTTTGAACGCCTCTATCTGATAATAACTCTCGAATTATTATTATAAAGTCAGTAATCAACAAGTGAATTTCTTTTTTAATTTCTGTATAGCAAACTTTACCCATAATCCACTGAATCATTCTGATACGGATCAATTGTTAAAGAGGTTACTTTAATAGGTTTAAATACAGTGTAATTAATACACTTCTTTGTCTTCAGTATAACAAATTCGTAGATAATAGAGTGCATTGTTCTCCCGTTCCCATGTTCGTAAAATAGACTTGAAGGCCTACGATCGTGATTAGACCATGGATCTTCATACACTTGTAAATATACTTCCTCTCAATTTCTTAAAATTGTTAACAAAAGATATATATTTTTATCCTAGCTATATCCAAATTCGTAATTTATCATTTTGTATAAAAATCCGCGTTATTTAACACTAAACTTAATAAGTCAGTCAAAATGACCGATTCCACACTTTTTCTTTTAAAATTTTTTAGGATATAAAGACTTTTATGTATGAGATTATTAAATGAATATCACGATTAAAGCATAAATTGTAATATAAATGGCGGAAAGTCTAAATAAATCCTGTCTTGCCATTCTCCTAAAGCAAAACGCGTAACCGCTGTTCGAGCTCGATAGGTTTAATATTAAAGCAGTTGGAAGATTAAAGCAATTGAGTTAATAATTTGATTACTATATTATTGGGTAGATTATTAAAATCACTAACTAGAGAATTCTTCTATGCTTTTAATTTTTTGCAATTGACTCAGGGCAGCCCTCATTATCGCAGCCCCTGATTAGCAAACGATCGCGGTCCAGAAACGAGCGTCAGCGGGCCGCTTGGACAATCGGATAGCAATCTCTACAGCGATTGTTTATAATCTCGGTGCTCGTTGGCGCGATATTTTCGAGCAGGACGGTCCGCACCAGCGCTCCATACAATCCCGCTTAATGACGGAGCAAAGCGAAACGATCGCGCGGTAGATTTGCTCCGCAATCTGTGCGCCGCCGAGGGCGCGAATTAACACAGCAACGGGCGGTGCTTGAGGCCGCGTGTTCGAGCGTTGCTCTCTTTCCATTCCGATCGAGCGGATTTTGCCCGCGTAGAGCTGCGATTCAAAAAGAAACTGGCTCCGGCATAAATACGATCGCCGATAATGTGCAGCAACGAGCGCGCGCGCGCGCGCGCGTGCACGCGTTTACTATAAACGCCAGGTCTCTACCGATTCAATGAAATTTCGTTTCCGCTCGGCGTAACGGCGTTATCGGAATACCGATTCGCCGCCGAAGGCTGTGTTGCATAAATCTGCGCGACCAGAAACGCTAACTGGTTGGGCAACCTGGCGGATTTCGCGTGACATCCTCGCTGGCCGCGATGTGAACACGGATCGACGGAACGTGACCGAGACGCGGCCGAAACGTAAACGAAACATAGCCGAAACGTAGCCGAGAGTTGGAAATGTCTTTCAATTTGGTTAGAGTCGGTCTGTCGGGATTTTTCGGGTCGATGATCGCGAATTTGAATTTGCAATTAATAGGGAAGAATTGATGGAGTAGAAATAAAACGGCAGAATGGGAATAAGGCGATGGAATAGGAATAAGATAGTGGAATAGAAATAAAATGGTGAAATAGAAATAAAATGGTGGAGCAGAAGCAAAATGGTGGAGTAGAAATAAATTGGCAGAATAGAAGTAAAATGGTAAAATCGAAATAAAATGATGAAAAAAAAGAAAATAGCAGAATAGAAATAAAGTAGTAGAATAGAAATAAAATGGTAAAATCGAAATAAAATGTTGGAACAGAAATAAAATACTATAATAGAAGTAAAAAGCTAATTTCTAATAGTTTTAGTAAAATCATTAAAAAATAGTCAATTCAACCTAAATGTTCCTTCTATTCTATTTCGTCATAGATTTGTGTGCAAAATTTGTATATTGTTTTTACTGTTAATAATTCTAAGTAAATGAATATTACATAATAGTATCATATAATGTTGCTGCAGTGCTCAAAAAAAGAACAAACAAAACACATCTGTGTGTGAATCATAATATCCACACTACGAAGTCCAAAGATTAGTAAATAGTTCGTAGTAAAATCACAATTCATTCAGAAAATTGTTCACAAGTGTTATATCCTTAGACATTGCGAAATTTATTCATCATTTCTGATAGATATAGCTTTGCAGTGTCAATAATCATGAAATGGAAAATCGATCTATTGGTTACGGTAGAATTAATATTACTTACTTATCGCTCCATTTTTAGACTTCTTTATTATTTCATACTTTTTATTCCATTCTAACTTTTTTATTATTTTAGACTTTTTATTCCATTCAGATTTTTTTATTATTCTAAACTTTTTGTTTCATTCAGGCTTCTTTATCATGCCGTGCATTTGTGAAAAAACAAATTCGACAAACTCCAATCATAATTTAAAAAAATAGTAAAAATAAATGACAAAAAAGGACACTGAAACGTGACACTCGATAACGAAGATGTTCCGCAATCTTATTTAAGATAGAAAGCGTGACGCAAGCCAAGTTCAAAAGTTGATTGTCGAACGGTTCCTATACAGACAACTACGTCTGAGCAGCAAAGATTATTCATGCGTCGTATGCAACTGCACAGTTATGATCTCCGTTCCTTGCTTCCCCCCTCGCGTCGCGCATTATTTCGCCACCATGGAGCATTCGAATTTCATAGTTTACGAACAGATCCATGCAGCCAAGAATCTTGTACGATGTCTACGGTGCAAGCAACAGGTGCAACGCATTCCCCAATCAACAAGTATTCGCATGGAATAGGGACTCGCGGATTCGAACGTGCGATTCCTATCGGAGCCGTGCCAGAACGAACCTACTTCCACCAAGAAATCATTAATTACTAGTCAGCCGATCCTTGGGCAATTCTTTTACTTTCTGGAAATTTGCTGTTTCTTTCGCCGATTGGAAGATTTGTCGTTACAAAACTGTTCGTTTTGTTAACGCGGGACGTTAACTCGAATTTCACCGCGTCTGCTGTAAAAGCGTAAAGATTCGCGATTTATTAATGATATTGCCACTTTATTGTAGCGTTTTCAGGTTTACATTTTACAATTAAACATTTTTATGTTTATATTCGGAATATCCGTTCGGAATAGATAAAATCAACATTGCTTAATGCTAACATTACGAAAATATAAAAATGTCTACAGCCGAATGAGCGGTCGCTAAAGTGTTAAAAAAATTAATAATACAAATTATTGTAACTCCGAGAAATCATAAGTTCCTCATGTTATTTGGAGTAATTTTTTCCTTAGCGAAAATGCAATTCGCAACTTCGTTCACAAGTTATTAATGGAAAACAGTCAATGAGAAAGGGGCGACGATCAGACAAAACTGAAAACTAAAAAAGTAAAATTGCAATAATGAAAAGACTCACTCATTCCCATCCTTAATATTCCCTCTCTACTCCTGATACTCTCCCACCACCTACGACCACTTCGCTGGCATGCCTGAACGCGACGCGCGACGGTTTGTTTATCCGGTTTTGTTGCTAACAACAACTCCAACACTAAACATCTCAAAAACGATAAATCGTCTGCACCCATCGCCGATTATCATCAGATTAAATTTACCGAGCTCTGCCACAGTGCAAAATCTCACGAAAGATGTCCCCTCCATGTTATTCAAGTTCCCTCGAATTCTTGTCCTGCGATGGCTTGTGTAACCCCGATATGTCCCTCGGAAGTTCGTGTCGCAGATTCGTGGAGAATCGGTGACCCGAATGTCGACCAATCTCCCTGTCAGAGGGAGCCAGAGCACAAGAAGACGTCAAGTTCTGCGGCACCGCTGCGCGGCGACGGCTTGAGAGAAGTAGGGGTACAGGTAAAGGCGCGCGAAAGGGGGGATAGGGCAGGTATTCGGAGGCGAAGGAGCGAGAGCCGAGCTCAAGAAAGCAGGCGAACAGGCGGTCGGTAATGGGCGGGGGGGAGCAAGCGCGAGGGGCCGCGGGAGCGTAAAGTGAGTTTTCGCTCGCGGCTGCTTTGCAATGCCAGCCAGTCGAGGTGAGTCAAGCCGAACCGAGTCGAGCGGAGCCGAGCGAGTCAGTCTTGGACGTGGCCCCGTAGCATCCTTCTCGCTGCAGGATACCCGGACCTCGTGTGCCGACACCAGCCACCTGTCGAAACCCAACGACCGATCTTATCTCGACCGCGTCCACGGGCCGTCTGCGCCGGTACCTCGAAATGGCCGCGTTTCCCGAATGATCCCGCGCCAGAAGATCCTCGGCACTGTGAATCATCGTCGGCCGTACCTACTACTCCGCCGATCGATCCCGCGTGGATCTACACGGATCGCGGTTCCGTTCGCGGATTGTCTCGATTCGTTCCCGCCGGACTCGCGCTACGATGTTCTCGAACTAGCCGTATTCGTCTCGCGGTGAACAGTGATATTGTGTGTGCGTGAACCCGCGTTCAGCTGGATCAGCTGTAGCTGCTAAGGGGAACGACGTTCAACAGGTACGGACACTATTTTTCTACCTTCGAGACGTCGACGCACGGCTTAACGCCGTCGCGAACGATCTAAACTTCAACGAGCCGCGAAAGTAGACGGGGGATTTATTGTCTAATAAATTGTGATTGTTGAATGTTATTCTAGTGCTTGGAATGTCGCATTTTAATGCAGGTTGCTTGGTAAAACCAGTTCAATATTTAATATTCAATATTCAATATTACATATCCAATATTCGATATTATATATTCAATATTCGATATTACATATTCAATATTTAATATTACATATGCAATATTGAATATTTCATATTCAATACATCTTATTCAACAATAACGTATTGATAACGCACATATAACGAAGATGTTCAGGATTTCAAAGTGTTTTCTCTCAAATATATATAATGATTAATAAAAACATATTTTTAGAATAGTATTAACACTCTCTTGACGATATTGTGGTAATAGTTTTAGTCTTTACTCACAAAGAGAAGACAAAATAAAAGGAAAATACCGAATGAATCATTTAGCCACTGCATTAATCCTCAGATAGTGAATTATTTTCTCAACTGTACAATTGATGTTTATAACCATTCTTAGCTTTATTCGTCACCTTTGATTAGCATAATTAGAGTAATTAATATAACTATAACACTCATTTGTTTTACTGAATTGCCGCAGATCATACGAATTAGGTGACGATTTAAATAAGGGTGGAAATGACCCTACAATGGTAGTTCGTGGTTTAAAGTGTATAATCTGCTAAATAATAAGCACGCTAAACATATATTTAAAGAATGTAAACGAAGACGTACAATTCTATCGGAGAAATTGTGAACACGTGTGGCTTTGTAGCGATGAATAGACTGCATTTATGTGCAGCTTTCGTTGTTTCCATTATAATGTATGCTATTATTCAAAGTTCTATCCAATCATTTTCTACGATAGAGTTTTTCTTATCAGCTGTGTAAATCTTATGGCAGATGATATAAATGCGAAACACTTTTCTTTTATAAATATTTTATAAAATTTATAATTGGATACGGAATATCAGAGAGTACATATTTCCTCAACAGCTTTTTACAGCCTTTTAACGTTTACGGTACACTTCGGTGTGCATCCCGGCGATATTTTCTTGTAAAATAAAACACTTTATTATTTTAACCAGTTTGCTGTTTTTGACTGCACTCGTCATGAAGAAATGGCATCATTTCGCGTTATGACGAGATGATCGTAAATAACGGCTAATGGATTAACAACGAAAAAGTACTAAACGATGCTGTTATGACATAAATCGCAATGCCATTTAGTTATTATTAAATTTTTATTAATTGCTTATTAATTTCTTATTACATTCTTATGAGCTTCTTATTAAATCCTTATTCAATTGTTATTAAATTTTTATAAGCTTGTTATTAAATTCTTATTATATTCTTATTAATTTCTAACTATTTTCTTACTAATTTCTTACTAACTTCTTATTAAATTCTTACTAAATTTGTACAAAATTCTCATTAAATCGTTACTAAATTCATACTTAATCTTAAAAGTTAATAATTAGCAATCGCAGTCCCGAACGTCTACTAAACATCGTCCGAATCTGTCGCGCGTAATCGTACACCCGTTATATAAACTGCAACGGCGATACAAACCAAAGTAAACTATACACCAAGGACAATTAGAGGGTCCCGCGATATCGGGATCAATGTTGCCGGCGACGGTGTGCGTGTAAAATTGAAAGCGCGCGCGGGAAATTGAATGATGCGAAAATGAAACCACGGCGAATGAAATCGTTGTCAATGGCCACCGGCTATCAACGGAGACCCACCGCGACGACGACGGCGATGCGCGCCGATCATAGTTGTAACACACAACCGTTCGCAAGGACGCTTGCTTTTTGTTTTCCGTTTTTTATCGAAGCGCCGCTTCCTGCATCCATCGCGCATCATAGTCATATTCTCTTATATCCTGCGCGCAGGTAATATCGCGTGTGGCGTAATAGCTCATTATACGTAGAATGCCGGTGAGAGGAAACTTAATGATAGTAACGTCATCGGTGGTTCTCGCCTCTTCGTTTTTCTTAATTACAGAGAGAGAGAGAGAGAGAGAGAGAGAGAGAGAGAGATATTGCGCCTTTCGTGTTCCGCGGAACACGCACTCGACGAGCACTCATCCGTTCGTCTTCCCACTTTCCGATTGTCTGCTTTTTTCTGTGTGGGACTGTGCGCGTCGGATGCGCAAAAGGATGCACGATATATGGACACCCCCGTTCACGACTGTGTGGACACT
This sequence comes from Augochlora pura, assembly GCF_028453695.1. Classification (NCBI taxonomy): domain Eukaryota; kingdom Metazoa; phylum Arthropoda; class Insecta; order Hymenoptera; family Halictidae; genus Augochlora; species Augochlora pura. The sequence continues at coordinate 15,339,085 of NC_135778.1, read as the reverse complement.
CGCCACTTTTAATGAATAAATGATACGCGGTGTGAATCAATGATGGAAAACGATGCGTGTCGGCTAATTCTAGCAGAGCTCAATTCAGTGATTTCATGATTCTATTGCATGCATAGATTAAGATTGTACTGTCACTTTTTTGACTCTAACGAATACATTTTTATTAGAATAATATTTCAATAAATTTTTATTTGATTAATGTTTAAATAAATTTTTATTCGACTAATATTTCAATCAATTTTTATTCGATCAATATTTGAATAAATTTTTGTTCGACTAATACTTGAATAAATATTTATTCGATTAATGTTTGAATAAATTTTTATTCGATTAATATTTGAATAAATTTGTATTAGAATTCGGGAAAATTGTTTAAACATTCTTTAAATTTAGTCAACTTTCTGCTAAATCTTACAGAATATTTACAACACAATTTGCACATTAATAATTAAAAGGTACGAATTTCTTCGTTACCGTCGCAAATATCTGAGATTCAGCAATGGTATTTACCGTTCGGCGAGCAACTGCAGCCCGCTGTATCTGTGGCACGGTGCACGGCGTTCACCAAAGCCGGCAGAGTGACGCCCAGGTCAATCCAGCAACATGCCCAAGTTTGTTGGAAACAAACCGGCGTCCCTGAATCGAACCAGCCAGTGAATTCTCGTTGCACCGAGCCCATTCGAAGTGTGCTCGTCTAACAACAGAAAGTAAGAGGCGTCCTCCTCCTCCTCCTCGTGTTCTCCCCATTGTGCCCGGTTTGTCGCGCGGTCGGCATTGTTTCCGCGGTTTTTCCCTCGCTTAGGAAAACACTTCTCTTCTCGCGGCGATCGCGTTCCTATCGCGTATTATTCCAGTTGATCGCGTCGTCCCATAATGCCGCGCGGATCGCGTAATATCCTCGTGAGCGAAAACACAACAAGAGCCAGTGAGAACTCCGAGCGAGACTCGCGACGAAACTCGTTTTCCACGATGCACGTTGCGATATTTCGATGTTCTCTGGGTACTTCGGTGACTGTTTTCATTGGTTTTTCCTTATGTTTTAGTTGCGATCTATAATCGTTTTTAATGTGAATTAGTAATTTAAAGTCAAATGTATAATATTATTAGAGAAGGAGAGATTAAAGGGGAAGTGAAAGCATGCACCTTTTCTTTTAATTGTGCTAGTAAATTTAAATACTTCAGTAGGATTTTTAAATTATTCCAATGTCTTCGTTACTACGTGTTTTAATTGGCAATTTTTGCTGTAAATGTATAGAAACTGCAGTCTAATTATTTAAAGAAGTAGAAGGATGCTGTACCTTTTCTTTCAATTGCTTCAATAAATTAAAATCGTTTAGTAGGATTCTTAAATTCTTATAAGGTCTTCGTTATTATGTGTTTTAATTGACAATTTTTGCTTTAAATATATAAAAGCACTGCAGTATAATTATTATTATATACACTATTTTATATTTAGTAATAATGAAACGTTTTTCTCAAGACTTTTTATATTATTAATACACAGATGAGTCCATGTTTCCTAGATAAAGATGAACAGTCTTGAGAATCAAGTCTTCCCTTAGTAATATAATATCTTCCAAGTCTGCAATGTAGTCATTAACAGTATAAATATCTTACCGACGCGAAATCATTTAACCTTTCCCGCTCAAAGAATGTTTCCTCCAAGTGTCGCAAACTATCAAACAAAATATAAAATACCGGAACATCAGCGATGATTAGTCTACGTAAATAAATCTTGATAAAACATCGTATTGATACCGATTTCACAAAACAAAAATCTCGATACTACTATAATTATTAGTATCCTTATGTTTCCCATGAACATTCGAGTATTGGAATCAAAACACTGACACCTTGCGGATTGAAGGAAAATATTCGACTCAGTCGAGTCGCTGCAAATCGCTTCGCTATCGAAGCGCATAGCCGATCGAACATCAACCGATGCATTATTATAATAAATCCGGGTAAATGGCTGGATAATAATATAGTGATGGTTAGAGTCGAGTAGCGGTTTGTAGGTTACTTAAACGGCGGTCATTTTTGAAATATTTGTCTCTGCGTGGGTCTGTGGGGAACAGTTTTCATCGGCCGCCTGGAGGGGTTTAATTGACATTCCAGCCGAGGGCACACGGCGATTTCTATCGGTGTCGATGAACGGCTCACTTGTGCGTGGAGAGCCCCGACTCGGATATCGAACGCCACACGGTGAAGAAGGTGAGGTAAGAGCCGACCGGAGCTAGGTGGGAGAGCCGAGCCAGCCACGGCTACGTAGGGAAAACGATCCGCCTTCGACAGCTCGTGGAAAACGAGTTGACATTCCACTGAACACCGATGTCGTTGTCCTTACCGATGTTCTTGCTCCTTTACTTATTATCCGCGCTCTAAATGCCTTCGTTCGATCGATTGAATCGATCAAATCGATCGGTCCCGTGCGTGATCTTGAGAAACGTTTCTCCCCCCTCTCCAACGGCAGTTCCCCGTTCTCGGAAAAATCGTTTCGACACCGTGGTCGATGAGCGACAGCTGCTCTCGCACGTTAAAAAGAATCGATGAACTTGAAACACCGGATCGACTCTAATAAAAAACGGAAACCGACCGCCATACTTTCATAAGAAAATAAGCACGCTCGGCTAGTCGGCCACCGGACTTTCTCGAGCCTCGCTGTGTTTACCTTCTACCGTTTCTAGGCTGTTATTCTCGAACTGGTCAATGCTGTCAACCGTCATAACAAATTGTAGCTAGCGGCCGGCACGGACATGCTATCGAGAGATGATCGATGCTAGAATGACAACACACGCTTGTTGTGTCACGGCGGACCGTGTGTCTCTGCGGCGCATTGCGACGAAATTTTAATCGGTGACTAATAAGAGAGAAGAATTTACGGTTCGCGGAGGTGCTCGGTCGTTTCTAGTAATAAAACCTTCTATCTGTGTTTTAATGGTGTCCGAGGTGCGATGATTTAGCCTGGGTCAAATGTGACTCGGCACTGTCTTTTAACTGTTTCCTTTATGGTTGTTAACGAATAAAATTTAGACCTTGTGAGATCGAAGCTGGGATATTTTGTGACCCATGATAAAATCAAGCATAAATAGATTCCAAAAGTATAATTATTTTTCTTGAGAGATCTACGTTTAATCTACGAGGAAAGTAGGGAAATATTAAATGCGGTATTAATGAAATATTATATACGTTATTGGTGAAATAACAAAGTGAACCATCGGTGAAGTATTAACTACATTGCTGGTAAAATATGTTCTCTAATGTACGCATTATTATTCGGATACTGTGTCAAATATATTCTGAAATATTAAATGCTTTATTGGTGAAATATTAAGTACGTTCATGGTGAAATATTAGCTACATCACTAGTGAAATATGAATTACATTACTAGTAAAATATATTCACCAACATAGCACAGAATAAGCACAAAAATTATAACAATGTCCATTCAACAAAATTTTAACGATACCGCTACTTTCTTTGCACATCTACCATAATTAAGAAAGTACCCACACACTCACTTACATAGATGGCATACACCATAAATGCATCGAGATGATATCAGAGCACGCGGCAAAGGATTAATCAATAAAAAGCAGTGAAACGGGGAAAAAGTAAACAGACAGGGAACAATGCTACGTCACCTTGATACCCATATACGTATGCGGCGTGTATCGAAATGGGTCGGCACTGCGGGGAACAATGGCAAAAGTATAATGAAAAGAGGAAATGTTTCTCCCAGCAGAGGAAAAAGACAAAAGAGAGTGAAAGAGAGAAAGAGAGAGAAAAAAAGGGAGATGCCGTTTTCTAAACTCTGCGCGTTGACTGATCGTTCACATTGATGGCGAGATCTCTGACGAGAAAATGGGAATCCGAGAGAAGGAAGCGAAACTGCTACTGTGAAACGGAGCACGCTATATCCTTCGACGCGTCATCGCGCTGTGTGACATTTTGACAACCTAGAATTTCATTCCAAAACAGAATATTTTTAGAAAATAGTCACCTGTGATTTAGAAGGAATATCTTAGTGACACGGATTAAGTATTACACATAACACGCTCGCTACAAGAGACGCGTGTGCGCGACGTCTACGATTTCACATTTCACGCCAAAGACATCGAATTAATTTTGTGGATATAATTACTTAAATTTTTTATGTGTTCGGGAAAATTAATTTCGAGATTTCTGTAGTTAAATCATTATTCAATGGAAGATGTTACAATCTATGGAAATATTATTTAATGGAAGATTTATCGACATAAATTTATCTCGAAGAACATTTTCAATCTTGCTCCAAGACTGCAATAAACATCCTTCTCTTTATTAGCTTCGAAATAGCAATTTATCTAAATAAAAATAAATAACTAAATAATCAATAATTATAAAAAAGCGACCACTCAGAATAAAGTTCTACTAGACGATCGAAGTATTACGGTATTCAACGTCAAGCTCGATCATCGGTCGCCGGGGCCCCGCGATCGAGGCTCGGCCGGATCGGCCTCCATGTTTACGAAAACACGAGCGGAATGCCGTGGAGCGAGGCGCGCGCGGGACCGGTGTGCGCGCGTGCGCGATTAGCATCTCGCCGGATCGTTGGATCGCGCGAACCGTTGGCTTCTCGGAATTTTTCGTCGCCTCTCGAAAACCGTAGAAAGCCGCTTTCTGATGAGACAACGTCTATTTTTGCGAGCGGCCGCGGAATCCCAGGGACAGAGAGCCGGCGGCGCGATTTTTCCATCGGGCCGCGCTCGGCTTCCACTCGAATTCCTTCCCCGTCGTCGAGGCGAACCCCGTCCGACAATTTCGTAAGACCGTCAGCCGAAGGGAGCCGTTTAAGAACAAGTGGAAGACCGCGTCGCTGTGAGATCGGCGGGATCGGGATTCCGCAGAATGTCAGGTTTCCACGAGGCGAGAAAAAAATCCACCCGGTACGCGCGGCTCGCGAAGAGTTATCCCCCCACCACCTTCAGCTTCTTCTTCTTCCTCTTCTTCTGCGATCGAAGCCTCCGCGCGCGCTTCTCGTACTCCCACTATCTGTTTTTCATCTCAGCGCGAGCGAATTGCACCTCCCAGGTAGGCGATCGCGGCTCCGCGTACCTCGGCGATGAGGCCAGGCTGAGGCCATTCTGAGGCCGCCAGCTCAGATTCCTCGGAAGGAGATCCGCTCCCGGCTCTGTCGCAATCCTCTCTGCGTAGAAAACGTTGCCGTAACCGTGCACGTATGTATGCTAATCTATCGCCGGTTTCACGGGCTGCCCTTTAATTCGGACCCTCTCGCGCGGATTTCCATGAGATCCGTTCCCGCGTATCGTACAGTCGGTACGAAAATGTTTTGGACACATTTTACCTTTGCTGGGACGATATATTGATGACATTGGACTTTACTTTCTTCTGACAATGACATATAATTTGTTTATTTACTTGACAGTAGTTTATTTCTTCCATTATTCGAATCTTTGATACCTAGTATAGTTTCTCGACAAAAATGTTCTTCGTACATTGTTAAATTCTCGTTTGCAAAGGGTTAAAAAGGAAGTACTTTTCGCGAAGACGACTGAACGGTTGGAATGGTTTTTGTGTATTGATAGGTGAGCCATTGAGTGCTTTATTTATTCATATTTGAATGCTTATACTATATTATAATTTTATACTTAAAAATAATTACTATATATAACGTATTTTGATAACATTTCTTTTTAATTTTGACTAGTAGGAAAAATATTCCTAAAATACGGAACACTATACTAGACCATAAATACTCAAACTTTTGTGAATTTTAATCACCTTTTCGCAAATTATTCCTTTCAGACATAAAAAGTAGATGTCTTTCGTACAATTTTTACATTGATATAGATTTTAATACAGACAACTGCAAATTGAATTTAATTTAATCGCACAAGGATAAAATATACAAAACGGCGAATAAGATCTGCGTAAGGATTAGTTCCATTCGCAAAAGGGTGAAAACGGCTTGTGAAAAGATCGAGTTTGAGTGAAAAGCTAGTACAGGCCGGCACAGTGGCAGGATAAGCCGTCAACACTCCTTAATAAACATCAAAAATGTTTCCACGTTGATCTCATTCCTCGAATATTACTCACAAGTCAGCTGAGTCCTTAATCTCAGTCAGTGACTAATCCGCAATTCGCCGGTGGCTAAAGCAAAATAGATTGCTGATTTTTTGCACCTAATACGAAACCGATGAAATCCAATCCACTGTGGATGGTGTACTAATTGAAGACTGTGTTCTATGGTATTCTCGACTTGTAAAAATTATGCAAAGGAGAAATATATTTTAATTTGTTGACTTGTTTTTTATGACTTAGATAGAATAGTAGCAGGTAGAATGGCAACTTCGAAAAATAATTGCAATTATATTACAATAGCTATAGGAATTATAAAATATAAAATAAATATGAAATAATCCCAATAATTCTGGAGTCATAGAAATTATTAAAAGAAGAAATACATTACTATTTTCACCATCGTCCTCCACGATTCTCTTAAAAGAATTAAACCGCGAACAGTATACAAACTTACAAATATTATTACAATAATTCTTGACCTAAAAATATTACTAAAACAGATAACACATGTTCGTCTTCTCTGTTATTCTCCGCGATTCTCTTGAAGACCTGAAGAATCCTTGAAAGTCTCTTCACCTGTTAAACGTTTCACGCTACGGTATACGATGTACAGTCCGAAGTGTAACGTAATTGTTCTCGTACGACGAACGCGTGTACCGACAGTCGTCGAGTTTCATGCACCGTGCTCGACAGCCTGCCATAATCGTTCCCGTCCGCTTATCTCGATGCGCACGCGTCCTTCGCCTTTGTCTTACCGATTTCTCACGTCCAGTTCGTTGTTTTCGCGACCTTCGTCCCGAACGATCCACCGAAAACGTTCCCTATTTATGCTTGCTCGACGACGCTATAGTGCTTTTGTTGCTCGTTCAAGGATCCGGCTTTATTTTCGTCGATTCCGCGCACCGTGGTGGAGCAAGCGAGAAAGAAGGAAGTCGCGTGCGAGTCACGGTGTCGTCCTTCCGCTCGAAGGACCGTTACTCACCTCTTCTGCGATGATTGATCGATAGTGTTTGCGGTCGCCGGTATTTCCAGGCGGATCTCGAATTCAGAAAATTACACGGTCCGCTGGGACGCCGACGTTCAACGAGCTATTCATTAATTCTTGTTATTATCGCGACGCTTTTTTACGGACTCGGCCAGAGGTGGTCGGCTCTCGCGTGCGCATTCTTGCGGTAATGGCTACGCGAATTTATTTATTTGGTCTTGTCGAATAATATTTTACATCGTATTCGCCATTTTTTTAGCCTTTGTAATCGAAGCCATTTTAACTGTAATTCAGATATAAAACTTCTAGCTTATAGTGTTTCCATTAAAATTAATTAATTCTTGTTAGTCATACCAACAGCTTCACTGCTTAACAATTTTTTAAATTTAAACCTTGTTCTTATAAATATTAATTCATAAAAATTATCTCGCGACGCGACAGAACAAGCTTAGTGGTGCCTCGGAGTCACTCGAGTGCAAAGGGTTAATATTAGACATTATAAATATAGAATATTATTTAAATATTAAGTTGTACTCATCTTTTAGTACTCTAAAATAATTCTTTCGTATATTTTATACACGTTTTTAGAAATAAAATTAACACATTAGATTGAAAGTATCAATTCTAACGAAACTACTTTAATTATAATTAATCCTATCGTTTCGAAAATTGCTCGAGCACTTTCATCCACAGATTTCAGAATTTCCACGACCCATCCATCAGAAGCTTCTGTCTGTTTTCAATTTCGCTATTTTTTCAAGCAAACGAATGCAAGAAAGCGAGCCGAAAGTAGTCCGCGTTTTATCGATCGTCGGAATTCCACGCAACAACTATTACTATAGCACCGACTTCGCCTAACAAGGAAGTGTAATTAATGTTTGCCTAAACGCCCCGGTGTATTCCTGTTTTCCTGAACGTGGTTAAAACAACCACGCCGTCGATTATATAACAAGTGTTTCGCTGTTCCCATTAGCGTGTACAAATAACAGAGCACGGACGGTGTGCGAAGGACTTTCTAAAAATTTTGTAAATTGCTATCGCAGCGCGTCGTCCGCGTCTCTAATATTCTATCGGTCGAATCCCGAGAACGTTGCACGGGGGAACCATCCGTTGAATATTAAAAACGTTTCGAATGGTGTCGCACAGGTGGCTGGACGTTTATGCAAGATCATAAGCTCGCGCGATGTAATAATTTATGCAATCTTAGCCAATCGGGTTACCAAAGAACGGGTTTCCACGGGTCTCGAAAACTGGCCTTGAATTCGTAGAGCACGCGTCTCGGTTACGCCAACTTTCAGCACCATCGATACCAACATGGCGGCCGTCCGAGAGGACACCGAGAGCAAGCCGTGTTTCTCTTTCGATTTCAAATGTACTCTGTTGGATATAGAATGTGCACGCGTTTATGTTTCTTACCAGTTGTTTTACTAAGGTTACTGAAATCATTTATTATTATTAAAATAGTGGAATTTAGGAACATTTATTTCGTTCAACTTAGTCAAATAATTGGTAATTAGAAAGAAGTTTTTGTGAGGATTATATCTTGCAGTTGGTGCTCGAATTTTATATGAAATGAATCTAAATGAATTTGAATGAATTCAGGATTTTGCTTAAAAATTCGCAATGTAACAAAGCATCTGGACACGTCATTGTAAAATCGATGAAATTATAAAGATTCTATCATAGAAGATGATTGAATAAATTTCTTAATCTGAATATATGTATATTATGATGATTGTGGGGTATTTAAATAAATTCAGTCTTGTTGTTCTTAAGGCATTAAAATAATAAATAAGGTGTTTTGTTAATAACTTGTTAACTCCAGAACAATTTGTTCATTACTTCTATTCTTCAATAAAATTAAAACAAATTATTATGTCACATATATCTAAACATTAAAAAAGAATTAATCAATTTTATCTTTCCTTCTTGCATATTATGTATTACTGTACAAGAAAAATAAGTTCCGATCAGCACTACAACTATGTATAAACTTAATACGACCGTGAAGGACGGTACCAAATAAACTATGAAAGCACTACATAAGGTATTAAGGTATTAAATAAGCGCATATTTCGATCGGGGAGCGTGTCAAGATATTCGAGAGCGCGTTTCTTGCCGTTAAAGAGGATAAACGACGATAAAGCGTTCTGAAGGAGACAAACGAGCCTAAGAATCCGCTTTTTTCACGTTTACAGGCTGGCCTCGCCAAGGCGGAAGAAGTTAATCAACGAGGGGTGCCCATGCCGAGCGTCAGGAAAGATCAGCAGGAGGGTCTCAGGCGCGCGAGAGGAAAATTCTCAGAGGGAACGACGAGCACGAGGAATTCAGTGAAAGAGTGGTGTTTGTGAGCGTGGCCGAGGGCTTGGACGATCGCACGAGAAAGAGAGAGAGAGAGAGAGCACGTTTCCGCCCTGAAAATGTCGTCGAGAACGTGTTCGACGGTAATCGCGGGACTGATCCTGCTGGTATTCACGGTGATATCGTACAGGGGAGTGCAAGGACACGTCGCCTTGACTTTTCCGCGCGCGAGGAAGTACGATCTGGACTTTCTGGACAACGCCAGGACGCCGGGACCATGCGGAATGCCTCGAGGTAAGCTACCCTTTCGCACAATACCTTCATAGGTTCGCTGATTACGGTGTAAAATATTTATCTAAGATACAATTGTCCAAATTGATTTTTTATTCAAATGTAGATCAGTCATTTTCCATCAGATATCGTTCTATTTATTTATTTGAGTTATTAGTCGAATAAAGAATTGTACGAATAATTATGCAAAGAATTATATGAATAATTATACAGAGAATTGTACGAATAATTATACAGGGAATGATTCGAATAATTACACATAAAATTATTCGAAATAAGAATTACACGAATAATTGTACAAAGAATTATCCGAATAGATAAAATAAATAGACAGAATAATTTCTGACAAATTGTACGATCAATTTATTTGAATAACTTTTTACTCTAATAATATTAAAAAATAAATTATTTGAATAAAATCTTATTCGCATAATATCTTTTTCGACTAGATATGCATTCGGTTCTATAGAATAAAGTTCGATCCGTCATCCGAATAAAATTATGCCCAACTCTGCGGTCACCGTGCAAATAGGACGCTCGCTTTTTACACCATAAGTCTCTCCCGTGATACTCTGCGCGGTATATTTATCACAAATACATTGCGCTGCTTAGAACTAGTACCTTAAGTATTGCTAAATAACACCGGTGATCCGAAATTAAAGGATCGATGAATCTCGGGTGAAAGGTCGCCGATACCTGTCGCAACCAACGGAGAACGAAAAATCGTACAATGAATCTGCCTGGGCTCATTCTGTTAGGGTGAAACCACGACTTTCACTTCCTTCGGCCGTTTTTTCGCGAAGATGCTTCTGTATTAGGAAATTAACGGTGAACGATGACCTTTTTCGCCGCGATCATTTTAGAGATACACATAGATGTGTTTATGGGCCGCGAGTCATTTTTCTGAACGGCGACTTTAATCCGCGATCCGAACATCGACGTTCCGCCGTTTATGGTGGCGCCGTGAAATTTGATATACGACAGTTTATCGTCGTTTTATTGCCGTTGAAATCGAAAGTATCGCTATCGAAGCGATAGCGGAATCGCGGTAGTCAAAATCGGACAGGTAACGGCGCGTTTCGAATGCGATAAAACGGTATGGGAAAATTGTTGGATCGAATTTTATGAATTCTTTACGGTGCGAAAGCTTTGAACTTCGATCCTACACTAGTTTGAGCAGGGTGAACAGATCTTATTGGTCTCTATATAAATATTTATATCGAATTAAAGTAGATTGGTAATTTTTAACGCGAAATTTGACGTGCCTTGAATTTTTAAATTAAAGACGGATTTGAAATTAAAAGCGGATAAATCAGTCATCAGAGAAATAACTAAAAACAAACCCCACAAATTGGTTGCATAGTAAAATATTCGAACATTGTTCTGCATACAATATTTACGCGCGTATCTGATCAGAATTACAAAGTATAGTGCGCTATGATTTTTCTCGGAGCGACGGTTCTCTGCGAGCCTTGGCCTCCTTGCATTCAGCCTATGGCAAGGCTGAATTGGTTGATTATTAGCGCACGATACAGGGACATCGGCTCCTCTAATAAAATTCTAGACCATAATACGCTGCCATATCTATGACACTGAACCGCTGTCACCCTACAAACTACTATGCTAATGGCTTATCCACGGTCCGTATATGTCAACGAAACTAATGAGTATACCATAATGGACTATTGAAACTAAGTATGAGAGAGTGTTATATTGGTAATATCGTTATTATCATATAAGTTTGGCAATACTATAGAGATCTGGAACAAAAGATTTCACCATTGTCATTAACGCCTTAAGATAGCTGGTATCCTTTGACTAAGCTGAAATGTTAGTTGTTATTGCGAACGTATGTAGGCTCTAAAAGAGCTCGAAGTGTACTAATGGACTTTATCTTCTCGCCTTCGATGTGAAAATCGTGTGATTCGACTCGACAGAGCGTTTTAGAGCAATCATTCAATAGTGAACTTGTTCGTGACCTCGACGAGATAGATAGATCTAATAACTCTATTATTTATTAATTTTTCTGTTGCATTATTACAAAAGATTCCTATGATTTTATTCTGAATAAAATGGTGAAACGATCATTTACTACTATTAATAACATTTAGATCCATTTCAAGCTTAAGTTATTAATTATATTGTTACATTTTCGAAGCCATTTCTACAATTTTATCCTGCGCCAAAATGGACGCTGCCAAACAGGATAAAGGAAGATGTCAAAAAGAGTTCATTTATTCTTAGTGATAACATTTTGGTTCATTCAAATTTCTACTCATTAAATTTTATGATACACTTTCAAAATGGTCCTTTCGAATCTCTGCTTATCAATAATTTCTGTAGCATTTTCGCAGTCACTTATGCAATTTTACTCTGGGTCAAGATGGACCTCAATAATTAAAGATGAAAGAAGACGTCTGAAAAAACAAGGCAACACTTGCCACTATTGACGATAACATTTTTAAGTCCATTTAAATATCTCCTTATATCAATTTCTATATTACATTTTCAAAATGATCCATTCGGACCTCTGTTTATCAATTATTTCTGTTGCATTTTCACAATCACATCGCTAATTTAACTCCAATTCAAAATGGACCTTGACAACTAAGAATAAAAAAGAACGCCTAAAAGAACAAAATTCCATTCACCAATATTGATAATAACGCTCTCAAGTCCATTCACATTTTTAAAATGGCAACATTACTCTGCCACAAAATAAACTCTGGCTACCAGCTGCCAAAAAACGTCCTCGGAACGAATCGCTCGCATTATGCAAATCTAAAAAAAGAAAATAAACATCCGCGCCCAGCGCAGAGAGTCAGAGATAATTCTTTCTCGGCGATTCCCGTCGCCCCGCCGTTACCACCTGCTAGTCTCGGGGAAAGAACGAGTCGGTGAAACTCGAGCCGTCGCGACGGTCGTCGAGGTAGAAAAACAACGGGCGAATCCCGTTCGATAGTGTTACCGGCGAGGGAGGCGGCAGGTATCTCCGGATGTTGCCGGATCGTCACACGATCCTCGGAACGTGAACCGGAAGCAGCCGCCGATGGAATTTTCGCGGTCGACGCCGAGGATGGCGTTGTTAGTCGATCGCCGGTACGGCGGAGTTGGGACGGCGAGGAGGGGCGAGGAGGCAAGGTACACTTCTATGGGAAAACGACATTAACACGAAGACACGTCCCGGTGGGGATAGCCCGCTAGTCTGATTCGAGGCGACTTTCACCGGCTCGCGCGAAGGGAACTCGAACCGCGAACCACGGCGGCGCTGCCCGGCCATTACCTTCCACGTCTTGCCTCCACTCTGCACGTATTTACGGTGCGCCGTGCACCTTTTCTCTCTCTGTCTCTCTCTCTCTTTTTCTCTCTCCTACGTGCCTGCGTTCGCGGGAATACGTGAACTTTGGATGCACGCGTACAAACAGCGCGCGGATCGCTCGCCTCCTCGTCGCGCGAGATGACGTTCATACGTTGTATGAAAACACGGTCTTTTGACACGGACCCCGTGTAAATCTTCGGCTATTCGAGGATACCGGTGCGTACAGTCGACGGCAAAAGCTGGCGCGAGAACGCCAGGCCGAGACGCCGTTCAGCATCCACGCGCTGCTCCAGCCGATTCCTCGCGTTATTCGATGATTACCAGTTAGTGCGTAATATGTGCACTTGCTTCTTTGTTTGGGAAGATCGTGTTAGTTTTGGCTTGTCTTGGTTGGTTCTAATGTTTTTGGAGGTGGATCGTGTGCATTTGTAGCCGAGATGGGTAAAATACGGAGTAGTGGATACGAAGGAAGAATTTAAATCGTTTTAAGCGTTGCTGAAAGAGGAATTATTTTGCCTGAAGATCCGCAGTAATTAATAAGACTTTTTTAATGACACTGTTTTTGATTAAACAGTGTTTGAATTTAATGCGGTGTAATGACTTTACTTAAGATTATTATTTAAAGGGAAATAGTTACTTCGTATTCTTTGAGAATTAGAAATACATGACTGAGGCTCTTTTTTATTAAAATTGCTTTGGATTAAACTAACTGCTTAAATTTAATGTGATATAATATCTCGCTTAGAGGTTAATATAAATATCGCACATTTAATTACATACTTAATAATTGCATATAATATTGCACATTTTTTTAAATGTGATCTTACTGTCTTCGTATGAATAAAAAGGCGCCATCACATCTAAATAATCGTCTAACCTTCTGACTATTAAAAATATCAATATCCAATGTCTGGAAAATACAGAACAGTTACCTAGCTCTAACACTAGAACTCAAATAAGAATATGAGAACTAATCTACATTTCTCATTCTTATATAATTCTATTATCTTATTCACTGTTCGTTTGATTTATTTTTATATATCTGTATATTCCAAATAAATTCATCCGTAAAATAAATGATTAAACAACTCGATAAAGAATCACTTCGCGTCTGTTTTCTTTACACACGAGGTCCATAAACTTTCAAAAACGACTATCGACACAATTCTTTTTCTTTTTCGCTAGTAATCTGCAATATTGTTAACCCCTTGCACTAAGATTCCTTCCATGGTGTGTTGATTCAAATTTATTAATAATTTCCCTAATAGGGCCAGACAGTTTGAAATTCCTATAGTGCCTTTATTTACTCTCGTTTCTAGAAATTAATAATAATATATATAATATAATAAGAAATTCTTAATATTCATATTAAATATAATAAGAAATTAATAATATTCATATTTAATAGATTTTACATGAAATTTCTATAACAACTCTGACTCGTTATTATAGTGCAAGAAGTTAAAAACTTTGTTGTCGGCTGTGCTGCGAATGTTTCGACCGGCGATGACAAACACGAAAGATCCTTGCCCTGTAAAATTCGCGGCGATCCGAGAGACTTTCGCTACACATATCGACATGGTCGAGGCGATATACGAAGTGAATGCTAGCCCATCAACTCCGCATATCCATGTACCCCGCGGTGGTTACCTTGGTTCTGAGATCTAGCTGTTACGTATGCGGACATTTTCTAATGCATTTTTTGTGTAATTGCTACCGGTTTAAACTGAGCAACGCATGACTAACCGAACATTTAAATCGTCGATAAATTCCATGCGAGATAGCCGCTTGTATTTAATATAAAAAGACATATTATCGTTTCAACACATGGGAAACACAGAAGCCAATCTGTATTTCTCAGGCCATAACTATTGGCGGTACCACGGAAAAGTTTATTACAGATGAAAATAGTTAAGTATTCTCTTTTTCAATTAAGTGATCGAGAGTGCGGGATTCCTCTTTTTTTATCGGCGAGATGAAAGTAAGAAATAACCAATTGCTATTTGAAAATAAAACTAATAGTGAATAATGGTTTTTTAAATCTTTTATGTATGACAGAAGAAATAATCCTCGAAGTAATATGTCACAACGAGATTTTATTTCGAGAAACTTTTACTCTTTCTCTAGAAAGTATATGACCAACAGCTATTTGTCTAAGTTTATTTAAAAATGTAAAAGGAGATAATCGATCCACCGGCGTAAAAGAATTGAAGAATTGTGTTATTTTTCCGAATAATAATTATTTCAAATGACTCTAAAATAAAGTAATATATTACTTGAAATAATATACGAAATAAAGTCGTTTCAAAACTGCTCAGTTCTATACAAATACATAGAAGAATATACATACATAAACGAAAAATAATATAAAAGAATAAAAAAACATTGCTCGATCAGTTCATTATTCTATAAATAAATTTCTCGTAACACCAGATCAAAATTACGCCAAACACGGCTACCGAATCCCAACATAAAGTACGCCTTGCGATTTTTAGGTTCGCATTATTCTACCTTACACTCCAGCGGCGACGTTATCGCAGCATTTAGGATCATCTTGCTCATAAAAGGTCTCGCGGCCATTTCGCATGCTAAGAGCACGGCTAAAGAAGTTAACTAAATATTGCAAAAAAATTAATCGACCCGATCGCGTTGCAAAAGCACCGTTCCTTAAAAGCTCTCCGAGTTATCGAATACCACGCGTCCCCCTTCCCCCCAACCCTGCCACACCACCGCCGGTTTAAGAGACGCGGGATCCTATTAACTAACCACCTCCTCTTAATATCCACATTCTCCATAATCTCGTCGTATATCACTCGGGAACCAGCTAAGCCCTCATCGTAGCAAGACGTAAACTGTAAACCATTCCGGTGCGTCGTAAAAAGGTACGCGTGTCGTGGTCTCCTCTCTTCGCCGGATCCACCTGTGTCACCCGAAACCAGCCACACGAACACACACACATATATACATATAACTCGACTCGCATAACTCCGTTCACGCATCCGAGCAACGGTGTCCGTGAACGTCGTCGTACATATTAATTTTTTTATGGCCCCACGAATCGGACGTCGCCGCGTCGATGCCACGGCGTACAACGTAATTTAATAGCTGGCCCATCCCGCGACAGACCTAAACAATTTTCGCATAAATCTGCGTGAAATCGCCGCGAGGGTGCACGTCATCTTGTTAAGACTGACGCTGTTATCGCGTTTATTGTCCGTATTTCAAACGGGGCTCGATGCTCGCACAGGGAACAGGTATTTAAGTAGTGTTAAGCCTTCGTGCTCGCAGCTATTTTAATTCGGAATTCAAAATGCGTTTACCGACGTGCGGTATTTCCGTTTCGTGTTATTTACTGCTTTGTAAATTAGCTGCGAGGAAGTGGTAATAATGCTAAGTGCAATTTTTATCATAATTAATAGAATAATAATAATTGATAGTAATATTTGATTATTTTATCTAATTTCTTTTATATTTTTCTCTTATTCAATTTGTTAATCTGCAATGTCATGCGTTTCTTCTAGATTAAAAATAAAATTTGAGTCTATGTTATGCAATTTTCTTTCACATATTACGCCTTCTCGTTAAAGACGCCATAAAACAGTAAAGAAAAATTCCGGAATCAGATTTTAAGGATTTTAATAGACCATCGTAATTTCCAATTTTAAAGAATAGATTGAAGAAAATTGGAAAACAGTGTGAAAAAATGAAAGCAGCGATTTCAAAGAGGGTTTAAAGATCGCAAAGATCAGAAACCTGGGCGATCGGATCGGTTGCTTGCACGAAGGAGAGAACTTGTTTTCTTTTCGAAAGCATGGTGGGGGCAATAGTCCTTAAAAGGCAGGATCGGTCGCGGAACACAGGCTCCGGAGGACTTCCGGAAATTAATTATGCCCCATAGCACTCTTGATTGCTTCCGGAACCGCGATAGGAGAAAAAGCCGTCCGGCAGATCTTAATCGTGAAACAGTTAGCGAATCCGAGGATGCTACCATCCAAGTTACGTGGAAATTTTGTTTTCGTAACGACGGATATAATTCGCGATACACAGACTCGTGTACTCGTCTCGCGTTCCCCCGTTCATAGTGATTTATATCGGACGCGTTTCCGCGAAACTGGTTTCCGCGATAAGAAAAATGAATTTTCAGAGCCGTCGCTCGCCTCCGAACAACAATTCGCTGCCGCGAGGCAGTATTGCAAATTCGCTGATACGAGATACGCACGTTGCATTGCGATAAATTAAATGATTTTCTTTTCGCTGACGCCGTTCCCAATTAGTCCGACGGACTGCGGCGGCGCGATGCCGGAATCCGTTTAAACAACAAAGATTACAGAATTGATGCGGTCTTATACAATTCTTTCGTTTTTCCCTCCCCCAAAAGTAATACAATGCAACCCCGTGGGCGAGACCGCGATGAACTTGCATTTAAGCATGTTTCCGGCGATTGTTGTAAATTATCGCGTCTCATTATCGTAATGAATATTAACATCTCATTGTTTGATCGATGAGCCTGAGAAATTACAAATTTCCGTTTCTCGAAGCCATTCCGCCGCTCCGTACGTTGCATCATAATCGTTCGCGTAGAACGACGTATAGTTGTGCAATGTACAGGGTGTGCTTCCGAAATCGCGGCACTATCGGGAGAGGGTTGACTCTGTACTAACGACTCCGTCGAACGAATAAGTGGATTTACTCGGACGAGGCGCCGGCCACGATTTAATCAAATTCGAAAGTTGCCCGAAACATGCATTACGTATTTCCTACGAAAATACGAAATTTTTGTCGAACACAACGCATCGTTGCGGAATCCACTTTTTGGCAGTCCTTCGAAAACTTTGTTAGCCCGAAAGAAATTTTACAATGGCAGTGTTATTGAAGAATTGATTAAGAAGTCCACGTTGGCTAATTCTTAATTTTTAATACACTATACGATCGTAATTGATATTAATTTTAGTCCGCCATGACTAGATACTGTTGCTACTTTATAATTCTTTAAAAATGATTTTATTATTTAATATAACCTTTACCTGTAAAGAATGACTCAAAAATACTTACAAACACTATAAACGAAGTACTAATTAAAAAGTTTACAAATTGATACAAATACCGCTCTAATCGACATACGTAAACTACGGTTACGTGAAGACGTTAATGCGAATTAACCGCTTACTCGCCGTCAAGTAAATGGTGAACTAACCTTAATGGACGTGTTTTCATGTTTCAGGCGATATCAAGACCACATTACTGTCCGGGAGTAATTTCAACGTCACTTGGCATCTGGCTTATCCCCATCGGGTGAGTAGACGTTATTTTGTATCTCGACGAGGATACGATGAGTTTTTCATCCCGCGACGGACCGTATCAACGATTTAAACCTCCGCCTCTCGTTAATTCACCATCGTTTTATCTGCGTCTCGACTCTCGACACCGCACCACTTTTACCATGAGCCGAGTTAATTGAATCGGTTGGCGAATTTCGTTAGTAGCCGGTGGCAGAAAAAGAAAGCTGCGAAATTGTTCCGGCGTAACCGGTCGGTAATTCCTGCGTGTGCACGTGCTCCGCGCGCCACTGGAAAGACCGTTAACGCCTGCGCGCGCTGCGGCGCGGAAAAATGTCGAGAAAACTCGCGCTCGAAAAGCAAATAGCACGACCTACGCGAGCCTCGGATAAAACCGGCCGGCATTTTATTATTTCGCCTGGTTTCCCGCATTCGTTCGGGCAAGCACGAGCCTGCAACGTTTGTACACACGCGGAATTCTTTTTAGGCTAGCTCCAGGGTCACCTTGCGGTAGGCACGCTCGCGGGAACACTGCGCTATTCGTTTTTATAAACTAAATATATATATACCATGAATATTCATCGGAAATACCACAGTGGGTCCTCGACTTCTTTCTGCTAATTACGTAGACATGAAATTATTATAATCGTATCGGTAAATAAGTTCGTAACGACTTCTGAATTATTCATGGAGTTATAGCTGCGCATGCGCTGTGACGTGTATCGATATTAATTACATACGCCCATACGCCGTGCGTTGCTTTTGTTGGGATTTTAATTAGGGATCCCTTGAAGAACAGTAAGAAGAGGAACTCTCTTTACAGCCTTATAACGTTCTTACACGCTACCATGATCCGTTCGAAAGAAGACCTTTAATGTACACTTATAGACGCAATAGCCTGGCCACTCTATTCCAAGGACTGTTTCCTTACGAGCGTTCCTTGTCCTTACAAGGTTACGTCTTTCATTTCACCTCATTATGTATACGTATTTCTTGACATTCGCGCCTACCTCGGAGGTAGTTGCACGGAGGATAAACAACCCGAATAGCACGCGATGTCTTAAAGACGTACCAATACAAACATCCGAAATAAGAGATGTCTTAAAGATATTTGAATACGTTTGCCACGAAACAATAAAATTGATCAGCGTGCATTGATTTATTTTCCATGAAAATGTCTTGAATGTCCTAACAATTTTAAAATAAGGAACCGGTCACTTGACCGCGGTATCTTTAGTGCTAAAGACATAACTTTATGTAGACACATTAATGCTCTCTTCCCAAAGTATACATTGCAGTCAGAGAAATCGCGTTTACATTATGACAGCTCAAAGAAATATGTGTCACGGTACCTGTGAGAGCAGATGATTTTTCTTACCGGCACGAAGCAGCTCCGTAACCGCGCGTAGGATCCCTAACCTAAAACACAACGGGCACCGGTGAGATTCATATTCCTCGCGTCGCGCCGCCGCGAGTCATCGTGAAAGACATCACGAATTTGTCCGCGCGTGGTCTACGAAAGGGAAAGAAAAGGCAGAGGCTGAGCCCGGCCTACGCTTACTGGACGTCGCTCAAGGTGATGCTTGTTGAATAATTCAGAAGCGGGGCCCGCCGTGCGTCCGCGGGTACACACCCGCGACGACGACGCGACACGTACCTTTCGTAGATAGGTAGTTAGGTCGTCGGAAAGAAGGTGGCAGTGGCATGGGGTAAAGTCGCTTTGCATGTGGAATAACGTGGATGCGTGCGCGGGCCCCGAGAGAGAGCCCGTGCCCCCTCTGCGCACCCTTTGTACCCCTACCAACAAACACGTCGGTATGTCGGGTACCGTAACTCGGCAGTCGCCAATGTCTCGGATCGAAGCCAGAGCTACGGCGCGGTGGAGCCCGTTGCTTGGAAAAGTCATCGAGCCGTGAACGAACGATTGAAATTGTTCGCAGGAATTCGCGAATAATTGCGTCATAAAGAAGTTGCCGATGCCGATGCTAAAACGAAAATCCCTGTACCGACTACGCTAGTCGGCGAGACAATGGTCACGTCCCTCTTTGTTCGATGGGAACTGACTAATAGGTGGATGACCCTTCTACAGCGGAAGAAACCGGCGTTTAACCTATGTCTTTCCAGCTATCTCAAAATAAGGAACTGAGTAGCTACTACAGAGATAGCTTATAACACAAACAAAGAGCAAAGAGAAGGGGGAAAATTGTACGGTTACTTCTTTTATAATGGCATCTGATTCTTTATATAGAATGCAGATTTGCCATATCAAGCTCTGAATGTAATGTATATAACGTAAATACAGCAATGTATTTGCATCAATTTTAAAGCGTGCTGTGTAAAAGCAGCCATTTCGACCAGCTCGGTAAGTTTATTGTTTATTGTTTCTTGGACCACTGTGAACCAATCCATGAATCCGTCGCGGACGCAACGTGACTTTCTTCTGAGAAATGTAACGAACTTACGTACGTGTTCCTGCAAGGTTTTCCTCTGTTTAGTAACTGGTTTGAAATGGCGTAGCCGTAGCATAGGCGTCCCACCGGATTCTGCCACACGAAAATATCCCTGGCATGAGAAAAATTCGACAATAACACTGGGTGCAGGTGTGTACGCCGTGCGAAGCAGTACCACTCCGCGAAACCGCCTCTTCCCTTTCTCCGCCGCGTTTCGAGCGGCGGCACAATCGTCGCGGGCCGTTGGAAAACATTTCAAACTCTCTCGCCGGAGATTATTATACGACCGGCGGGCAGACTTTCATCAAAAGTGACAAGCATCTCCAGTGAACGGATTCCATTCCGCTCGCAAATGCGTTCCGAGCATTGTATTTTATAACACCGGTCGCGGTGACGTGTTCCGCGTCTTAGGAAATATTAGGCGCGCGAGCGAAACCTACGCGTTCCTACGATTACCGTCGCAGATGCCGCCGCAGAAAACTGTTCCTGGCATGTTTAAAAATTTGAATTAGTTGAATTTATGTTAGTATTTTTTATTTGTGATTAAAAATAATGTGATTAAAAATAATTTCGGATTATTATTGAATAATGAATAGATAATACGTATGACTATTTATGTAGAAGCCAAATCGGTTAATACTATTTTTTTACTTTTACCTGAGCGACGCAGATGGCGCTGAGATATATCTTTAAATTATGCTTCAAACGCGGGGAACAGTTTCGAGCAGTTTTAAAAATTTCTATCACCTATCACAAGTTGTTTTTGAAATGTATTTGAATACTTTTAACTCACTACTGTTTAAATATTATTAGGAAAAATCTACGACTGTTATTTCGTAACAAACATAACTATATGACTATTCATCTAAATACAAGTCGCTTGAAATAGTTTTTATTTGTATTTCGCTAAGCGCCACGGATGTCGCTACAATCCAGTCTTCGAACTTTTATAATTCGAGCGCGGGAAACTGCCACGAGCACTTCTCTTCTGAAATTAATTGAGATAAGCTATCATATACGCTTGACTGCGCGCGACTTATTGGAAATCTGTTTTTCCTAAAACGAGAAAATGACACGAATTTATCGCGGAATGTTGCAACCCGATTTATTTATGCAAAGTCATTTAAATACCGGCAATCCGCGTTTACTTAGAGTATCGTTGTAATTAAGGTGACAGGCCTTAAACTTGACTTTTTCGATAACGGCTTTTTGAGGTCCGCGGGGATCTCGCTCACGGTGGTTGACAGCCTGAAAGTAATTATACGTTATCTTTTGCGTGGAGGAACATCGTACGGTTGTGTTCACGGAACGTGACGCGTAAAAGGAACGCGATATTGTTCCCAAGCACGACTCCATTAATAACGGTCCTCTTTTTCTTTCGATCTATATTGAAGGTGTCGGCACAATAATGCGGTCGATGGTTGTATTGATCAGCGGCTGTTATGGGAGAGTTCACCTGCTGGAATTTATTCAATTATATTTCGACAGGATGCTGGACGCGTTAACTTGTTTCTAATATGGAATCAAATTAAACTTTTGTAAAATCGAACGTGAATATCATACATATAATTATATGTACATAATGTATAATTGTTCATAGCTCATAGCAGCGTTAATCAATTTCGACAAAATTTTCAGCGTGCATGTATATTAAAAAGGCCTAAAAATACATTATTTAAATTATCGTGATTCATGTGCCGATAAAAAAATTGAACAATGTGATAGCTCCGTCTTATAAAGTATTCAAATTGTGCGATTTAATTTTTGAAAAATTATTTTGTTGAAAAGGTGTCCATAAATACGTGTCCACCGTCATCGTTATCTCCATAGGTCGAGCTTTTCTCGCAGGAATCTCATAACAGCGTGGCCGCGTCGGCGCGTCGTCGTCGTATTTGATGGAAAAAGCTCGCAAGACCCGTTTTTTCGTCGACCGATCGAACGGCGGGGCCGGTTTCTACCTATGTCACCGATTCCGCGATAAGCTCGCCCGATACCGCTATCCGAGCACGATCGATGTCTCAACGTCCTCTTGACCGTTTCTCGCTTCCGACGCGAGCGTGGCGAACGAAACCGCGCGGAAGTTCACTCATTGGAACTAAAACGATTCCGTCCGTAACTTGGCTGCGTTTCCAAACGCAACGGCATTAACCCGATCCTGTTAGCCGTACACCAGCTCTGCGGTCTATCTTCCACGGCTTAATAGTTTCCGAGAGAAACATTCTTCTCGCTTCCAAATAGCTCTTCTGTAAAAAAAAAAATAATCTTCTTCCACAGTCGTAAAGTTTGGCTGACCGTTCCGTTGTTTATGTTGCAGGGTGGCTTTCGGTTACAAATCCTAGATGCCCTCGACAGGCCGCTGGTCGATCTGACCCCCGTGACAAAGAACAGCGAATTCGTCGAGGACGACGCCACGTGAGTTGATCGACGCCGCGCGAGAAGAAACAAATAGAAAACGGGGAAACGTGAACGTGTTGATTTTCAGGGCGCAGATCTACGCGGTACAACTGCCCCAGAATTTCACCTGCACGGACTGTACGATTCGACTTCTTCGCGAAGCCGAGGAGTGGGGTGCGAGCTATAGATTTTGGTCCTGCGCCGATATCGACGTAAGACTGCTTGATCATTCTTGATCATTATTGATCAGGACGATACATCTGATCAATCTGATGTACTGGGTACGATTCCAAGATCGTTGTTGTACGCTTACGTGTAATTTTTGTCGATTAGATCGTCGATAGGAAGGCCTATAGGGAAGATTGCAGCGGTCACGGCCGATATCTTCTGGGTCGTTGCAGATGCGATCGACTGTATCACGGCACTAGGTGCGAATTTAAGGAGGAATGCCTGGATGACTCGGACTGCGGTATTCAGGGCACGTGCATCGACAATGGCGGCACGACCGCGCCCACCAAGCACTGTTACTGCAACATCGGATGGTTCGGTCCTGGTTGCGCGAAGAGTAAGTTTCACTGCAGGACTTCGGTTACCGTCCATGGAAGTTCGATCCGGGAAACCATTGCGTATCCAGAATTATAATAGATTCCAGTCATTAAAGACGCTCGAAGATATTAGGACACTTCGGTGAAGTGTTTGGCTTTTAGTTTGGCTAAGCTACTATTTCAATTATACCCTTTACAGTTGAGTGATGGCTCTGATACATCACTGAAAATTGCTATATTACGTCCTCTTGTGTATTATGATTCGAATGTAAAGTGTCAACCAAAGAAAACCATGATTATTCATGACTCGTACTATGCTTCAAGTTAACACTTGCATCAAACGCAAAACGAATATTATAAAATTTAATTGAACACAACACGTGAATTTAATAAATTTTCCAAGGTAGTTGGCATAGCAATCAAAGCGTTCAAATTGCTATTTGCCGCATCATCAAGGTAACACGTGTCTCAAACGTTCGACTTCATTGCAGAGTCGCCAATCAAGACGATCGACCTGGACCTCGACGCGTACACGATGAGGAAGTTCTCGGACAACTTCACCTTCTACTGGCGCATATTAAAGGAGAGCAAAGAACTCGAGGGCGTTATGGTGGTAAACGGTACGAGCTGGGTCGGCGTTGGCTGGCGACCAAACGACTTGACACCGGCCTGTCGAGCTTTCCCCGAGATTCAAGAAAAACCAAAAGGGGAGCCGCTCCCGCAGCCGGAGCCAAAATCGGAACCGGAACCCGAGTCGGAGCCGAAAGCCGAACCGAAACCGGAACCCGAGCCCGAGCCCGAGCCAGAGGCGGGACCGGAACGGTCCGGTGCCAAGAGGAGATCGGCCAAAGCCCACGATCTCACTTCGTTGGCCGCGACACCGCGGTCCGACGCTGATGTCACCGTGCAGACCAGTGTGACTTATCGCGTCAGCACGAAGCAAGGCGAATATCCAGTTTTCTTTCTGCACGATCGCTTTTGCGTCTGCACGCGATGATTGTCGACTCTCGCTAATTAACCCCTTGCACTATGATATCTTTTAGAACTGCGTTGATTAGCACATTTTCGTCCTTAATAATTTCCTTGATGGAACAAGGGGATTTCTTCATTTACTTTCAGTCCCAGATTTTTATGAGGAAACATTCAAATTTCGTATTGATTTAACAGAAATGATTGGCAGTCGTATTTATTAAAATAAGGGGTTAACCCCTCGCACTATAATTCCTTTCACGCTGCATTAGTTAGCATTTACTCATTTTTTATACTTTCTTTAACCCCTTGCACTGTGATTCCTTTCATGCTGCGTTGGTTAGTATTTATTTATTCTTAATATTTTTCTCAATAGGTCCAGACAATTTCTGTTTCTTTTATTGTCTTTATGTATCTCCGTTTATAGACCTTGATAACAGAAGAATTTATTTTTATTTAGATGTAGAAGGAATTAAAAATATTCATATTTAGTAGCGCTTCCATATTA
Source organism: Augochlora pura (assembly GCF_028453695.1). Taxonomy (NCBI): domain Eukaryota; kingdom Metazoa; phylum Arthropoda; class Insecta; order Hymenoptera; family Halictidae; genus Augochlora; species Augochlora pura. Next base: position 15,313,962 of record NC_135778.1, on the reverse strand, counting down.
CGAGTCTGACTCGTTGTTATAGTGCAAGAGGTTAATGAAGTATCTCTAATATTAATTCACTAGATTAGTCAATTATCACTACGCGGTGATACTGAACTACTCGGTCTGTATCCCAACAAATTCATGAGCGTATGCACACCGTGCGAACTTATCCGCAAACGACGATAATCGACAATCATCACGCGCGGATTATTCCGATTGCGGATGCAAATGCATTGACCAATTCGCTCTAATGCGCGTGCATAACTCTGCGATGCAGAGTGTTACTTAGTATTAGATCATTCATGCGTTTAGATTGCCAGGGCATTGCTGATTAAAAGTGAATGCACCTTATTATTTTGAAATCAGTGTCAGGATGATAAAACTCGTGGAAGATGTAATACATTTTGCAAGCGCTTTAGAATATATTGTATTTAATAATTGAGTATGTGTTTTATATTTCTACAGGACGTAAAAAGAGGTCTCCAGATTCCACGGCAACCTCGACGAACGGTACGTATCGATGCTTAAAGGAATATTTACCAATAAAAGACTACCCACGCTTCCCGTAATATTATACAGTAGTAACAAGTAGTTAGCTTTTGAATAAGTAGTAGTGTGTATTTACCTATTCTCGTTCGAGACACTACGCACAAAAGGTGGTGGTCCGTAAGAGGTATAAGCAGTAGGTAGTTGCACGACGAACGATGCTTTGTTGCACAGGGGAACCCGTCGCCGAGCCGAGCACTGTCGACAGCACCAACACCACGCCCGAACCCAAATCAGAGCCCGTATCCGAGCCTGAACCGAAATCTGAACCTGAACCCGAACCTAAATCTGAACCCGAACCTAAATCTGAACCCGAACCTAAATCTGAACCGGAGCCTAAATCTGAACCCGAACCTAAATCTGAACCGGAGCCTAAATCTGAACCTGAACCTGAACCTAAATCTGAACCGGAGTCTAAATCCGAACCAGAACCAAGTTCAAAACCCGAACCTAAATCTGAACCTGATACAAAATCCGAGCCAGAACCGAAATCGGAACCAGAACCAAAATCAGAACCCGAGCCTACATCGAAGCCGGCACCGAAGTCCGACGCGGAGCTAATATCCGTTTCAAAATCTGTCTCGAGCCCGGAAACGCGGTCTCAATTGAAAACGGTTTCCAAAGCACAAGCCAGAGCCTACTCGGAGCCCAATAGCACGCCTGAGCCTAAATCGGAGCCAGAGCCTAAATCGGAGCCAGAGCCTAAATCCGAGCCCGAGCCTAAATCCGAACCTGAACCAAAATCCGAGCCTGAACCTAAATCCGAACCCGAACCTAAATCCGAACCCGAACCTAAATCTGAGCCAGAACCTAAATCCGAACCCGAGCCTAAATCCGAACCCGAACCCAAATCCGAACCCGAACCCAAATCCGAGCCAGAACCGAAGTCGGAACCCGAACCGAAATCCGAGCCTGAACCCAAGTCAGAACCAGAACCAAAGTCCGAACCGGAACCCAGTTCCGAACCAGAGCCAAAGTCTGAACCGGAACCCAACTCCGAGCCACACCCAAAGTCAGAGCCGGAGCCAAAGTCTGAACCCACCTCGGAACCGGAGCCGATTTCGGGCCTAAGGTCGAGCGCCACAAAAGGTAACGAAACTAATCAGACCAGTCGACGCTTCTCTCCTCATCTACTTACACGCGCTTTCACTATTCGCATAGGGTTGCGAGGCACATTTTAATCCGTCCACACTGTTATTGAGACTACTTCTTGCGCAGAGTGTTCTTTAACATTTGCGCGATACTTTATTGCGGACAATTGATATTTTATTTACCACTAGATTATTAATAGCGCGTTAAGTGTCGTGTATGAGCCCCAAAAATTATCACAATATCAAAGTTACGTAACTTTTGGACGGTGGATACTTTTTAACATTTATAGTAATAATGGTTAGATTCATTCAAATTTTTCAGATTAATTTTCATTAGTATATTATTAAGATAATATAAATAAATTTAGATGGAATATCTGTAACTCTGAGTCCAAAATGACCCCGCGTCATGCGCGAGTTAATTAATTAAATCGAAACTAAATATTTAGAATGTATCGTAATAACTATTAGTTTAACTCTTTTGTATTCTAAAAACTTTTAGTAACATTCAGTTCGTTCGCATATAATAGTAAAAATAAATTTCAAAGTCTAGTTAAAAATTAGTGTCGTCTTTGTGAAACCAACGGCACTCAACGCATTAATAATTTCGTTTAATGGTGAAAACCGACAGTGTAGAAAATAATACTCTCTGCATATACTAGTCAAGAAAGCTTATTTATCTCCAAGCAAAATTACATTTCACCTTATCAAGGAACACACTGTTACAAGAAGAAAAAATTGTCGAAGATTTGTAGAGTCTGCACACAATTGCCGTAACTTTAAGTCACATCAACTTCTCAAATCTTCGACATAAATTGCACACGATCGTATAATATATCTAATCAATCTAAGTACTCCACTTCTGGATCGATTAAAATGGAACACCCTGTACATAGTCGATAAATGAAATTCGGGCCACACATTTTCCTCGTATCTGTTAGTCACCCGAATGTCTCTCTGTACACGTTTCCCCATGTAATGCGTTTGATTTCCCTTGAATGGAGGGGCGAAACAGTGTCGTCAAACGAAACTTGTAGCAATCCAGTAGCCAGTTTTAAGTAGCTGACAAGAAGTAACGTAATAAGTACCATTAACCCTTTGCTCTCGAGTAATGACTCTGAAACTGTTCTATCACTTTCTAAAATAATATTTATACTAACATAGTTTAAACATAGAAAGATTGTTCAAAGTGAAATTATTAGCGCGTGAGTTGCAAGGATTAATTCTGTATGCATAAAAATACATTTTGCGAAGTAAGATGGGGAATTATACTAGAAATCAGAGAAACGATCTTAAATTTACAGATAAATGGCTTCGAGCGCAAAGGGTTAATAACGTATCCACGTAATCAGTAGTATACTAACACGACGTACAAACAACACCCGTTCATGGAAACTAGGTAAACGTAGAACGTTGATCGACTCGAGGCGATTTGTATTCGTCTCGTTGTACCAGCTTCCTTTGTCGCTTATGCATTAATATCGTAGCAATGGTTCTGCGACAGTACAGTCGCAAATTCCGCCCCCCCCCTTTAATTCACTGTAATACACAATCATTGTTGCTCGCAATATTCTATACAATGTATTCCACAGACAGACAGATTCGTATACTATAAACGCCGATGGTAACGACCAATGAACAGTGTGACCAACGGTCGAGGTTTCTATCTCTATTGAAGATAATAGTTCCTTAGTACCATAATCAAGTCATCTATGAACTCTGGCAGAAAATATCCGACCGAACTAGAGACCTGGTCATTACAGTTGTTAAATATTTTCGATGAAGACGAACTAAATGATAAAAATAGTATTGATACAAGTATGCTTGATTTATTAACACTTTATTGACTGGTCATTTCACTGTAAACATTAATGCCATTGCAGAGGAATTGAATTTATTTATTTTATTCATCGCGCAAGGTTTCTAACATTTGAATGATGATATAATAATATGAGAACTTGTGGTAGTATCTTTACTTCAATAATAGATAACAAATTATTAATTATAAACCGATTTGTAGGCTACCGGTCGATAAAGTGTTAAAAAGCGTACGATGTGACAATTTTATATTAATCTGTGAAACGATTTAGTCATTTTAAATATTGTCATTAAAATAAGCTAAATTTAATGGCAACAGAAATTAAATACAAATTTTGCTCCTTCAAGCTTCACGAATTTTTATAATTGTTTCGATCGTATATATGCTGCCGGGGATATCAACCACGATTTCAAAAGCATAATCACAGCTCGCTCTCGTCAGAAGCTCTTCAACGTGCCCGAGAGCGGCAGCGTAAAACTCGAGACTGCTACCTCGAATATTTTAAGTCGCCACGAAAAGTAACTGTACACCGAGCGAGTCATCGATCGGTTAATCGCTCTGTACGCGAGATCGACTTATATTTAAATCTGACCTGGTTTATTCGTGATCGAAGCGATCCTGCCCGGACCAGTGCACAAGTACACGCCGAAACACGACTTCAACCCCATGGACTGCACCGACATCATAATCGGATCGGCGCGCGGCGAAAGTCACAGGATAGCCGACTATTACACCAGGGACCGGTCCACGCCGAGGAAGGACGACTATTGGGGCGGCAGGGACACATTGACCGCCGCCATGGGTTACGAGAGGGACGGCGTCACCACGATACTTTTTAGAAGAAAATTGGCCGCGAACGAGCCGACCGATCACGAAATCGTCGACGCGAACATGCAAGTGATATGGGCCAAGGGACAGGAGCCCGGCAAGTACGTCCATAATCCGCCCAGCGGCGTCGAGAAGGCCAAGGTCGGCGTGAAGGACTTCTACAAACCGGATGAACTCAAGTATCACGGCCACGGCTCGCAGAGGGGAGCTCTCAGCCTCAATTTCTTTGGTACTTTGATCGCACTGTTTCATTGTAATAATTTTCATAAAAAAATTTCATTGTAATTCAATTATAATGTCATTATTAGACTGTGGAGATTTTACATTTTTTCATAAAAATAACCAAAAGTCAAATACGAAAATGTAATGACATTAAATGAATTTTTTAACGTTTTTATATTGTATACAATTTATTAATGTGATTGAAACACATATTTTTGTCGAGCTTACGACTCTTATGCTTAACTTTGACAATCTTTATTTATCATAGAAATTTGCAATTTTGTTATTATTCTTTTATAATAATAATTTGTATAGTAACACTGAGAATATAATTAAATTTTTGTATTATAGCGGATCAAACTGGTGGTAGATTTCATATAAAATTCTACTATCAAAATGTAGAATGAGTACGAGCTAATCAACGTAATGTTAAAAAATAGCACAAAGGGTTAATTGTGTTTTTGGTGTATTTATTTCATTGATAATATATAGATCGTCGGATATTTATGCGAAATAAAAATTATCCACGTTGGTTGTAAGAGTCGCAATTCGATAGAAATCATTTAATTTGGTAATCGTTTCTTATATTTTCTCAATATTAAAGAATTGAATAATTTCTTATTTATAACGCGTTTTATATTAATTTTTATATCGATTAATGCGTCTCGAATACTTCCAGAGGAAAAAAACAGGCCAGAGATGGTAAACGGAGAGGCAACGATGCCAGTTGGAACCTGCCACGGCGAATGGCACTACCCTAGACGGTGCTCGCCCGAAAATGGCACCTGCGAATACTCCATTCAATGGTCGTACAAGAGCCGAAAGGTAAAATAATCTTCGCGAGACGCGCTCTAATAATAACTGCACCGTTAAGGATCGTATAAAGAACGACGGTATTCTTGCAGGATCAATTGTCATTCGTGATTAGCACGACGCACACGAACAGCTGGACCGGCGTCGGCTTCTCCGACGACGAGAAAATGGTATAGTACTTTCGGTCTAAGCTAATAAATTCCCGTAAAACCCGGCGGTAATTGACGGGCGATTAACTTTGTTCCATCTTCTAGTCGCAAACGGACGCGGTGCTCGGCTGGGTCGATGACAAATCGGGCCGCGCGTTCCTAATGGACACCTGGATCAGCGGATACAACGCGCCGTTGTTGGACCCGTCCCAGGATATTTACAACACCGGCGGCAGCAAGGCGGATGGCGTAACGACCCTGAGATTCTCGAGGAAACGGGTGACGAAAGACAACAAGGATCTCTCGTTCACCGACGACCACTGTCTCTACATGATGTACCCCGTGAAAGGCGGCGTTTTTAATGCTGTCAACAAAAAGATACGCAAACACGACGCCGTGCCGGTGATCTCGTCCGAGAGGATATGCATTAAATCTTGCGGTGACGAAGGTGATTGATAATAATTCGCTAAAGAAATAATCTAATAAATAGTCTCTAATAACCTAGTAAATCTACATAATTAGTAATAAGTAATAACCTAGTAAACAAATAATTTATCCTTGCTAAAATATCGTTTCACTCCTTAGAACTGGAAGACATGACCACGCCCGCACCCCCAAGGCTGCATTACAACGTGGAAGTGAAGCTGGTGAACCTGGGCGACGGTTTCACAGCGCCCACACCTGGCAGCTCCGATTTCGAAGTGATTTCAAACACGATATCCGACAGCTTCGGCCCAGTTTTCGAGAATCTGCCCGGTTATTACCAGCTCCGGCTAAACGAGTTACAGAAGTGAGTTCTAGAAGATCTGTAGATGCGTTTAATGTACGCGGAGATTTAATCCACCCATAATTTGTCAAAGGAGCGACGAACAGAACGGTGTTATCGCGAACATGGACCTGATATTGGACAAGAACGAAGTCAAGGGCAGGTCTCTGAAGCCGGTGGACACCAGTGCAGCTGCGGAGAAGGCTTTGAAAGAAGCTCTCGTCGACGGGAAAGTCGGCGCACTCAGCGTCGACCCGCAGTACCTGATTATTAAAGCTCCCCGAGGTGTGTAGAAGATGACAGAAAATATTTAGCAACAGAAAATCACTCGTCAGAATACTTTTAAATTAATAATAGGCGAAAAGTCGGCAAAAAAATTACAAATGATTCTAATAATCCCTGCCATAGCAAGAATAATTAAATTAATTTATAACAGACTCCACGCTTCTGCGGAAGGAAAGTTCAATGCCCTAATATTGTACTTTCTTGTAATATTGTATTTAATTCCATTATATCTTTCCCTATTATTACAACAAACTTAACAAAGCGAGCTTAGTAGTGACAAGCTGATGTGTTCATACATCGCTAGCTTCATACAATGTATTTATTAAGTATATCATCATGTATATATTTATATATTAAATACGTAAGTGATATAAGGCATTGATCCAACATGGACAATTGTTTCTTTTGTTTTTGGTCACCAGTGAACGACTTAATGGGAGAAGACACGGATGAGGGATCGTCGTTTACGTCGGACCTATTCCTCGATCCGACCAAGCTGTACATTGTCGTGGGTTGCGTGGCCGCGTTGCTTGCCCTGGTCCTGTTACAAGCGAGCTGCACCCTATACAGATCATCCAGAAGACGAACGACGAAGGTACTACAGATCAGTCTACCATATGAACGTTCTACTGTCTCTCTTTATATACGTAGCGTCTTCTCTTTGCTGTCTCTGCTCGCGTCTCTTCTATTCATCTCTCCCACTCTCTCTCTTTTTTCTCTGTCTTTTTCTGTTTTTTTTTTCTCTTCTCTCCGTTTCTCTGTGTGTATTGTGTGCATCTAACTCTTTTTGTAACGATCGTAGTGCTGTGTCATTTGGTAAGAGCAGTGCTGGTTTCGAAGTCGAGTCCGTTTCTCCTTGGATCCGTCCAGTAGTAGGGTTTCTAGAGTTTCAACGTAGCCTTTCTGTAAGAGCTCGCTCGAGTCAGCGTTGATAGAAGAGGAGGATGATGATGATGATGGGGAGACTGACTCGACGAGATCTGTTCACCGTAGATTGTTTTTGTTCTCTCTTGTGATTATGGCGTACGATCGAAGGACAGGGGCGCGTTGTCGCTCGCTGGTCCGACGACGGGACAGTACCCGTGAACAGTTGTCGCCTGTAGTTACCGGCCGCTCTCTTAGTGAACCCGAAACGATCTTCTGCTTCGCTTGTGTTGCATGATCCGCGTAAAGAGGGTGTACTCGCTGCCTCTGGCTTCCTCCGACGCTCCCAACCCGATTCATCGCACGAACGCGACGCGGTACCATCGACAAAACGGCGATCACCACCATCACCATCGCCATCATCTTCGGCATCATCACCAACACGCTCCATACGATATGCAACGTCCTAATCCCAGCTGGTAGAAGCTTCACACTCGGTACACGATCGACGCGCTAATATTACTCATCGTACGCTCGTTTGCTCACTAATCCAGGTATAATTCTATACTGGTTCTCTTGCTATACTTTCTATCTATCTGTCTCTATCATTCCAGTCTCTCTCACTCTCGCTCTCTCTCTCTATCTATTTCTTTCTCTCTCATCAAATGTGTTTATTTTCCCTGATTTTTCTAGCGTTTCAGACGCGAGCAGATCGACCGCCTCTTTACTCGGTCCTCGTCGCGCGGTTCGGCGAGTTGCGACCGGCTACAAGTGATTGCAAACAATAGCATAACCGCGGGACCGTTTGTCTCTAGAAACGCGCGCAGATGATTTGGGAATCAACTAGTTTGTCTATTGTAGCACCGAATACTTATAAATCGTAGAATCTAACGGTTGAGGCACCTTGACTGCGTCAAGATCGCTAGAAAGTCTGGGCAGTAACTGTTCGCCGACGCCATGAAAAACGACTTCGAAAACAGCACAGAACGATCTCTATCTCGTTCGCTACAGTCTTATAAACTTTAGACATCTGTGCCCGTGCTAATGGTTACAATCACGTCGATCAGTCTGTGTAATATAAAAACGAACGCCTCTCGTGCAACAGCCGCGAAGGATAGCGGATGCAAGGGGCGCGCTCGCCATCATGTCGGCAGCTCTGTTCTTGCATCCGCTGTCGAAGTTTTCCTGAACGTGGCCGGAAACATTCGGTTTGCACGGCAGCGAGAGACTACGACGAGCAGCCGTCGTCGCTTCGGGAAGTCAGCAACTTTAAGGTTCGATGCTTCTGATTCCAGGATCGGCTGATCGCTAGCAACGCTTGGAAGGACTACGCTTCCGGCGCGAACACGAACTTCGCGTTCGAGGCGTTCGAAACGGAGGAAAAAGCGCCGCCGCCACCGGTCTCGAGTCTACCGCGTCATAGAGAAATGACCGGCAACGGCCTCGGCGGCACCGACCAGGTGGAGGGCCCGAACAGGATGGTGGGACCACGGGCGACGTACAGCCTGCCGCGGGCCCCGGGATCCAGGCACACGGCGCCGATCCAGCCCGGCTACTACACCCAGGACCGCAGGGACCACTATCAGAGGTCGAAGGGCAACGCGCAGAACCCGGCGGGCGGCGTGTCGACCCAGCCGAACCAGCCGGACTTCTACTTCATGCCCAGCCAACGGAAGTACAGCGGCGAGGTGGTGCGCGTCTACGTCGACTACGGCAGCCAGGCAACGAAGTAGAAGAACACGAAGCTCAATCAAGTGTTCTCTCTCTTCTCTGCTTTCAAATCACGAGCGGACAATCACGTTATTTTTTTCGTTCCCCCCTCTTGTCTTCTCTAACTCTCTCCCCCCCCCCCCCCCTTTAGTTTACATCGCTTCAGTGAAGCGACCGTGTGTACATAAAGCGCAGTGAAAAGCGGACCTGCAGGAAATGAAAAAAAGACTTCGCTCGAAACGAGCCCACCCCCGCCGGTGCTGCCCCTCTTATCCCGATGGAACCGTTTTCCGTCTGACAACCTCGTTTCCCGTCTCCTACCCCCAAATCGTTTCTTCTCTATCTCGTCGATATTACTCTCGCTCGCCGTGCGTCGCGCGGGCTGTTTCGAAGAATAACCATAGCCTTCCACGGTTCTCGTTACGGAATAGTACGCAGATGTGGCGCTTACGACCAAAGAGTTATCGATAAGGCGCGCCCGATCCGCGGCCGGTTCCGTACGAAGCACAAAAGGGGCTGTATCGTTCGTCCGTTCCACGCGAACGCGACACTGTACTTACAAACCAAGCATGGACGTTTGAGCAATAAAACGTTTGTACATTCTCTTTTTAATCGAGCGCGACATGCTTCCCTCTCTTTGGCTCTGTTCGAGCGGTGAACGAACGTTTCGAATCTAGTGTACTCTGTAACTTAGGGGTGCGTCTCTTGATCAACCCTCTGTAATCGCGTTCTCGCGACCAAAGGATTTGTCACGCTTCTGCCGATTCTGAGTAGGTCGCTAATTACAGTACTGTTTCCCAATAGTTCACGAGGCTGCAAAAGACCATATTTCTACGAAATAAAATACTTGTAACAATTCTCCTAGACACGTGGGAAGCGGAACAAACGAATAACACGCTATTTGTCTCTGCAATAATATATGCGTATCATTTTTGCGTTTATTTTACAAATTATTAGGAACAGCTATTATTATTATCATTATCATCATTATTATTATTTAGCAGCGTTTATGGTATCGATTTCGGTTTCTGAAACAACTATAGAGAATCGAATAAGTGTTATGAGGCACATAATACACGTTATAGGGTACACTGGTTCACGTTTATATCGACGTTCTTCGGAACCAATATTATATTAGTTCTAAAAATGTAAATTTTTAGTTCTCGTTTTTAGTTAGGTGAAGACGTCTAGCGACCATAGCCGCAGCTTATCAGTTATAGAAAATATTACAAAGCTGTGATATATCGCACACATTGTCAACTTAGATGTAGGTACGTATGTAGAACCCATAGTTTTAATACACGAAGAATATACAATGTATTTATTATCCGAAATAGAACTGTAACAGTTATAGAACCGATATAATATCCGAAATCGATATAAGCCAGAACCTATACACCTTGTAACAGTTATTTTTCGGTCTCCGTAACTGTTTCAGTCGAACCCCAAAATACGATTATTTGAATCAGTTATTTGTGCGAATAGAGTGAAGGAGAATGCGAACTATTAGAGAACAGTACTGTATGTAAATCTTGGTCAGAAGAAATTGCGTTATAAAGGGTTGAAGTTCGACAACCGGTGGGAGAAGATCTAGGACATCGATACAGGTTGTCGTCGGTACTGTAGAAACGTTCTACCTGTAGACAAGCCACCCCTAAGCTGTCCACCACCTGTCGCCGCACACCCTGAACCTCCGTGGGGTTGAACTAGCGGTCAGTTTCCGGTGTTTGCTATTCGATAAGCAGTATAGAACGATGTTTTCGAGACTGAGTGGCCTCTGCTGATCGCGCCACGTTCTAAAATGTACGGCAGACGGTCGTAAAAACAGTATTCGCGCGAGGGTACGACCGTTGTAAAAATATCCGCGGATTTAGGACTGTCGCGTTAGCCACCGACGAGCAAATCATATTTCGGTTCCCGTGCGACGAAACGGTGTCGTGTCGTTGCCACAGAGAACGAGAGCAAAACAAGGAGAAAACGAAAACAAACTGCAAATTCTCATGGCTGTAATTGTCCTATTAATGTCAACAACAGTGCTGGTAACGGTAATAAGTGGCGACGACGCTTTGTAGACACTAGTGGCAACGGTGGTGGACGCGAGGACACCCTCGCGAAACTCGATATTTAACACCGGGCCACTATTTGAAATTCTTGTCCATTCTCTCTCTCTCTCTCTCTCTCTCTCACTCGGTTTCTCTCACTCCCTCTCTGTCTCTCTCTATTTTTTGTTTTATTTTGTCTTCGTGTGTCCTCTAATGCTGTTTAGATTGGATCATGGAAACTTGTGTAATACTTACAATGACGACACCACTGTCGACGATGACAATCATGTTGGTACGGATTTATAAATTATTACAATAATGGTAAAATTAACGATAATACTTGTAATAATCATAATAACGATAGTAGCAGCAGTAGTAACGATGGCAATAATATTACAGTATTAATAATTACATTTAACGTCGTTAACAACGGCGTCGCGCGCAAAAACATGACTTCCGATGTGTGTGTGTTTGTGTCTCTCTCTCTCTTTGCGTGTATATATATGTCTATATATGTATATATAGTATGTATATATATACGTGTATGTGTTTCTCCATGAGCGATGGAATATTCAAGATACATAAGTAATAAGTAATTAATTAATTAATAATAATTAATAATAAGGCGACGCCACCCAGGTAAGCTTTTTTCCAAATACCACCGAGAAAGTCCTTTGTGGATCGTTTGTTCGGAAGCCAATTAATAGCACGCATTGCCTCTTGATCCTATTATTACATAACTAGTAATCGAGCACATAATTTTTTCTTTCGGTCCTACCGTAAAACGTTTTTTTTCGTTTTCCTCTTCGGTCACACACACGTGCGAAGTATGAGAAACAATGGGTTCTACACGCTCTGAAAAAATCAAGCCAGCACACCCGCCGAAGCTCTCGCGGTTGAGGAGCACAAGAGAATGATTTATGCCATCGGGGTTTTACGAGAATAAATGCGTCTCGAACATAGTATACACAGTAGGAGAAACAAGTACTCATACACTCGGCGTGTTTGCGCATGCTTTTTCCTTTCTTTTTTTTTTGCCATTTTCGTCGTTTAAGTACTATATACTTTATTTGTAACAACTAGGTTTAAAAATTCTTTCCATCAGTCTATAGAAGTTTGATAGAAAAACCACGTCCAACGCGGATTCACCGTCTGGCGCGCGCGTCGTCTTTTTTTTCTTATATTAATTTAACAGGTATGCTGAAAACGGTGTTAGTAATTCGAAAGCAAGGTATAGAGGTGGTGTATGAACACTGTTTTCGCTGACTGTATACAGAGCGCCCCGCCCAACGTGTGTCGAACCATCAATATTCATTTCGTTCGGTACCTCCGTGGAACACCTGCGAACGACGCGCGCTACAACACGCTGTCGAGTTTACAGTATCATTTCGGGGGTCGTTCGTTTAAAAAAAGCTTTCCAGGGTCTCGTGCGAGGAGGTACGCAATTCCGTTCGACATCCTTATTCCGCTTCGAAACTAATAACATTCATCGCGATCGGAGGCTTAGGGTTGCCCGAGGTAAACGAAGATCACGCCTAAACGAAACCATAAAACTTCACAGGCGAGATTCTACCGGGATACAGAGTATAGAGGAAATATTTCAACTAGTAAAGTGAGGTGGATGACCCTATACGTGTTTACAGTTCTACCAAGCAAATTTGCGCTTCTCAGTGCGCAGACGCGAGCGTTGCGTGAGCAGGAATTTTTATACAACGACAAGAAACGATCGTCTTGTTTTCTTATCGAGCTCCCGGCTGCGTTTCTTCGTCGGCTCTGTTAGATGACAACACACCTCCTAGTATCCCTCATCGAGTCCCACTGCTCACCAACCCAAATTTGCTCGGTAGAGTGAAATTTGCTTAGAATAAGGATAAACCTGAAGTAAAGGATAATGGCAGCTTGGTTTCTCACGCGATCAGGCTCTCGTTAGTCGATTCTCTTATCAATGGAAGCGTACTGTGTGTCTCCAATAACGAGCCCCATCTTAGGATCACCGACCGGTGATCGTCCTTCAAATCCTTAATTAATTCCTCAACGATCAAGCAAAACTAGGAACAGGTAGCCGCGCGTGTTTTGCTCGGAGATCACGTTTACCCTTATTCTGTTTTACTGTTTAATCATACAAACGGTTATTATAATAGAAACGAATTTATTTATACGATCCGCCGCTTTTATATCAGCTCCGACGGGTATGCTGTATTCCGAATAGTTTCATTTATTATTTCTTATTCATCACTATCGCATTCTTTCATACAAGCAAGCAGCATGCAACAAGCATGCAATGTAGATCACGCATACCTCTTTCTTTCACTCTCTCTCTCTCTCTCTCTCTTTCCATTATTCTCTCTTTCTCTCTTGCTTTCGTCCTCGCGACGTGTCGTTTAATCATCTTGTCTCATCACCTTTTGTCTCGTCGTTCTTCTATTCTGGTATTTCTTCTTTTACAGTACAACACGGGGAAGTCGGCAGCACAAAAGAACTGTTCTCTCTCTTCTCTCTTTGTTTTTCTTTCTCTCTCTTCCTCTCACGCGACCTCTCATTCACTTTTTCTCCCACTCTTTCACACTCTCCGGCTTTAATTTGTCGGTCAAAGCAGTGTAGTCTCGAGAGTACGGACAGGCGAACATCTGATAAATGGAGTGAACACGATAGTAAGGATTAATTTTAATTTGTTAGTAAATCGTAATATCCCGCGCACGCGATGCTGCATTCTGTGCACAGACGAAGCCTAGTTTTTCACGCAGGTTATGCTCACGAACGACCGGCTTCTGCTCGTCACTCGATCATTATTATATATGTATATATATATATTTATGTATATATATGTATATATGTATATTTATATATATATACATATTTTTATAATATTTATATAATAATCTCGCTCTCGTTCTCCCTTTCACTCTCTTTCGTTCGCTCGTTCTCTCTATCTTTCTCTCTCGCATTTGCTTACTTGTTTTGTAACTCCCGTCTTTGTTCTATTATTTCACGCTTTTATTATTCGTTTTCTTGAATGACGTGTCTTTATCGTTTTCGGAACTTGTGTGTTTTTCCTTATCCCGCTATCCATCCCTGCCTTCGAAACCTACCGATCTTTCGTCTTCTGTATTCTCTTTTTCACTCTTTCTCTCTCTCTCTCTCTCTTCCTTTCTGTCTTACTTTCTTACGCTCTTTCTCTCGCTCGCTCTCGCTCTCACACGTTTTTTTATCGCTGTACATCTATCATCTATATTGTCACTCCGGCAAATTGATGCCCACGATCGTTCCCCATTATCCGTTCTGCTATCCTGCATCGCTCTCGTTCGTTCGCCGCTTATTGTTCGCCGTTTCACTTTCTCTGTCTGACGTCGGAGTCCTTGTTGGGCGTTGGTTTGCTGCCAAACAAAATGGGTAACGATCAATTGGAATCCCTAAGCAGCTTGGAAACGGTGCAGGACGACTACGAGGCCACATGCGAGCGAGTCACGCGATTGGACAAGACGCGGGGGAATCGATATGCGACGACATTGTCGCTCTGCGGCGGCACGATAGGCGAAATTTCTGCTCGCTCTATCCGTTCGACTCGGGGGAGGATTATCTTATCATCGTGAAATTAATGCCAATATCATTGATCTAGGAAAAATGTTTAATTTTCCAGCGGGAACAGCAATTTACTCTGCGCGTTTCATTATTGGCAAAAATAACTCAGAAATAAATTGGAATATTCGCTTGATATTTTAACTAGATATAAAACAAGCGTTCTTCCAAGGTCAGAGCTAGGATCAAGTAAAAATATTAAATGCTTTTCTTTTTATCAATAATAATATATTAACTTGTTAGTCTGATATCAGTTTCAATAATAAGTGGCTTATATATTATTTCTTTACAACTATTATGTCTAAAAAAATTACTAAACAATATATTAGACATCACTAACAAATTATCATAAAATTACTCCCACTTAATCTAAGAAAAGCATTCTTAAAAATTATATATCTAGAAATGAGAATACTCCTCCAAGTCGAACAAACAGTAGCTATTTCCGAGTACGAAAGCTGGAAGAGAGTGATGGATATTTCAGAGTCCGCGGGAAGTTTAAAGGACAGCGGAATTTCGAGGAGGTTGTTGTTAATGAGTTTCGCGGTAGAGCGAGCGGATAAATGGAACTGCGGTGTACTTGTGCTCTCAGGCTTCCGTGGTTGCGTCAGCTATTTCTAGCAGCCTTTTTCGGAGACGCCAGTAAAGCCGGAACCGACGGCAAGTCTCCAAGGGGAACGACTTGTGGTAATAGTGGGACCGATTCAATCGCGCAGGTGCCGACGATCGACGGTCTGCTATGGGAAAGGACTGGGTCTGAACGTTCCTGTAACCGGGATACTCTGGCGATGGTGGTGTTACAGGAGGATCGACTGGCAGATCGGATGGTGGAAGAGGCCCGCGAAGAGGGACGTAATAATCCGTGAGATCGGAGGGACTATCCGTGAGATCGAGGGGACTGTTTGTGTTATGGAATTGTTAGGGAATTGTTTTGTTATTTGATGTGACGGGCTACAATGATCGGCCGAAAAGTCTCGTCGCATATTTTAAAATTGGCTACATTCTTCAAGATTTATAAAATATGGTCTGTATACTGGTTCTTTAGGTATTCTTATACTGATTCAAGTCATATAAAATTAGTTATGCTCTTTTGACTCTCTTGGTATTCTCACTCAAATTCTGTAAAGTATAAATATCTATAACCCTTGTAGCTTCATAAGTACTTTTATACTAAATCAAATTCTATAAAATATAAATATCTATAACCTTCGCAATTTCTTAAGTATTCTTACACTAAGTCAAATTCTATAAAGTATAATTAAGTTCTCTAATGTGGAATTTAATGATAACTTTTCTGAACAGAAGACCGACAAGATTTCATGACCGTAAGACGAGACGTGTTATAGAAAGTATAGAAACGAAGAACCAGGTACCAAAATAAGAGGAAAAGCAGCCTAACTTAGTTACAGCCTCAGCAGAAAGCATCATTAACCCTCTATAGCTCAATGTATCTCTAAAGTCGTTACAAACTTATCAAGTTCTGTAGTCTAATCCAAATTTTAGCATAGCAGAAGTGACTTGCTCTATCACTTCTACTTGCTGGGGAATATATCACACAAACTCCCTTTTCAATTGCGAATTAATTTTACATTGTAAGATCAACATTAGCTACCTTCGAATAACATAAATTTTGCGCAGGTGCCCAGATTTTTTATCATAGAGGGTTAACAGCAAAATTATGCATCGAAGCGGATAAGATACGTACGTGTCGGGACTCTGATCGGTGTCGGATTCCTCGAGCTCAGCCTTGTTCCGCTTCTTCTCGTAAACTAAAATGATGGTGCACAGAACAATGACCTCCGCGCAAATGCCTAGGAAGGGCCAGAGGGCGGCTAGCTTGTCTTTGACCCTGAGGAATGTTTGGGCCTTTGCCACGTGATTCTCGGAGGTGTCGGACCAATTGTAGGACACCCTGCACATGACGTTGCCGCGGTCCTTCATCTCGATGTTGTCGACGATCAGCAAGGTGCCGTAGATACCTTTCTCCTGGTCGGTTCCGATCTTGACGCGTCCCTCGCTACGCTTGTAGTCGTGTTCGCCGAACGTCCATGCCACCTTGATGCCGGGACTGTGCCTGCCGGAGCATACCAACTGCAGCTTCTCACCTTCCACCACGTTGACGGATTGGACCAAGGACGCCGTTGGCTTTGCTGCAACGATAAGCAATCCCTTATTATACTATTTTTTATTATTATTACTATTTATTATTTTATTTCGTACACTTTTTCTTCATAGATACTGGATTTACGAAATTCATTTTCTCTATTGTTAACGCTAGAATTATCAAATCAGTCAAAAAATAATCGATCTGATTGGTCTTTTACAATTCCTGACCTAAAAATGTTTCTACGAGAATTTTTAACATCAGTTTTGTTGAGCACAACAACGAATTTCTGTGTTTTGTGAAAACCTCCAAATCCAAAGTACGAAACCTTTGATTAGGGTTCAGGTATACCTGTAAGTATTCTAGGCACAAAAATGCATACTGTCGCCTAGCTTACCAGTTCTTCTATACAGTCCGTGCTATTCGTATCGTACGCCCATCGGTATAATTATATTTCTTCCGCCGCACCTTCCTATCTTCCTCTAAATATAGTTACTTACACAAGTTTTACACTACACGCGTGTTTTATTCCGCACAACTCCACAACAAGTTTCTTTGTTCAAGCATAGATTATAAGTTGTACGGAGTTTAAACTCAATCAAGCCGTTTCTAGCGTTAACTGATTACTACGAAGTGTCGAGTAACTTATGGGACTCTTCTATTGCTTTATTAAGTATCTTTGACATATATGTGACAGCTTTGCTAATCCATTATGGATGAATAGCTATCTCACTGATATCACGTAGCGTTATCTTAAACGTCGACTTCACTTGGAATTATAACTTTGCCTTCGAAGTGCATACTCGACGTAACCCATTAAATAAATGACTATACAAGCTCCATTTACATCCCTTTCATGGATCGTTTTATAAAAGCCAGGAACGTGCGCAATTGGTCAACTAGAAAATCCTCGACTAGGAATATAATAAGCGAAATATAATAATAAGCATAAATTACAAACGTCATAAACGTTCGATAAATTCTACCTTCCTCTTATTCATATATGTATATGAAAGCTATGAGTACATAAAGATCACAGTGCACCGGCAGTAAAAGTAGAAATGGTCGGCAGCGACCTGACAGCTGAAGTTCCGCCAACTCAAGAGCAAAACCTCATAAGATAATGATTTACTCTAGGTTTCGCGCTCAGCTCTTGGTTCTACCTTTAACCCTTAGAGTACGAAGGGTTGGGCCCCCCAAACGAAAAACTTACCTTATAATTATAAATAAATTAATAATAGAATGCCACTAATAAGTTTTTATACAGAATTTAAAATAGAACTCGACTACCTAAAGGGAAGAAGAGAGACCGAAATTATTTACGAAGTTATTAAAAAAAAAAATAATCCTGGAGGACCTAAAGTCCCCCACTCTCGTACTCTAAGGGATTATCTACCGGCGCTCGATAGTAAAAC
Organism: Augochlora pura; assembly: GCF_028453695.1. Taxonomy (NCBI): domain Eukaryota; kingdom Metazoa; phylum Arthropoda; class Insecta; order Hymenoptera; family Halictidae; genus Augochlora; species Augochlora pura. The sequence goes on along the minus strand of NC_135778.1, from coordinate 15,295,750 downwards.
CCGAATCTGCGAAAACAGCTGTTGCCTAAAAGAATCGATACTCACGTACGATCCTGTACTCTGTGGTGACGTTTTGCGCCTTGCAAGTATAATTGCCGAGGAAGCTGTTATCGACCTTGAGGATCTCCAAGGTGCCGGTCTCGTTGTCGATCTTGTAGTGCTCCTCGCTACCGGACAGGGCTGTGTGGATCGACACGTTCTCCTTCGTCCAGGTGACCTTCGAGCCGAAGCTTCTGTTCGCGCATTCTAGCGCCAAGGGTATGTCGTCAGCCGTCAGTACTCTAATATGGATATCTGTGTTACAAAAGATGAACAACGATTATTTATTATCCCGAATTCTGTAGAAATCGCTGTACAAGCTCTGTGAATTTGTTAGCGATTTCAGAACGTGGTTTTGTTATACTTCCACCTGGATTTTCGTTAGCCCGAACAGGTTAATTAACACGTTCCGTGCCACGTGTACCACCGAAGGTACATGCTTACTTTTATTTAGATGGCTAAGAAGATAGTTTACAACAAATTTCGAAATAAAGAATTAATTTCCACCGCAAGAGTTTATTACGACATTAGGCATAATAAGTCCGTTTTATATACGATAATTAATAATTACATATAATATATCAACTTTTAGTAAAATATCGAATAGCCAACGTGAAGAGTCGAGTAAAAAAAGCTCAGAACAGAACGTGTTAATTAGAAAACTAGCGTGTAGCAGAAGAATTGTTATATACAACAGATTTGCCGCCGATCTCGGTTTGAAGTTCGCTCGCTATCTCGCGATCTGCTCGATCCCCCCCGGAATCGTGCGATACATTTTTCGCGATTCCGGAGGGGCCATACAACCGCCTTATCTTCGAACAAGTGAGTTTTATCATCGAACTCCAGGCGAGAATTATCTTTCGAACGTACAACAATACTGGCACAGAAAGATCGACGTATTATCTCGACGAGCGAAATGCAAACAGAGCCGCCATACTTGCGTTACGGTCGGCTCCGATAAAACTCGTAATGCTTCTATAATTTACAGCGGCGAGCGTAAATTGCGTTAGAGCGGCTGCTAGCATGATCGTCAGATTCGACGCTTCCGTCGTGTCGACGGTGGAAAAAGATGGATCCTACGATTCGATTATTTCCCGAAAAACAATGCATAGGCGTTCGAGGGGTTCGTAGACGGCGAGCATCCTCGAACGCGTACGCACGAATTTCAATTGTTCAATCCGACGAATATTTCCAAGGACATCCCGCACCTGTGTTTACGGAAATATTCGTTGTCCCATTTGATAAGAGCCGCCGGGCAAACAGTAGCTCCGGGCTGTTAACGGTAAACCAATGCTGATGATAAGCCGCACGGAATGGCGGGTTATGTCACAGAGAAGCGTCTGGCTCGCAAGCAATTAGGCCAAAGTGAATTCACGAGTATAACCGAACGCTGTTCTTTTCCGACGCGGTTTCGCGGGAAAAACGTCGTCGGACGCTGTACAAAGCGGAGATGATTCGCGGCAGCACGTGAACGTTAATCATCGAATTAACGATGATTTAGGCTCGCGTAACTAGATTACCGCGGCAGCTGGAAAAGAAGTTGTACGTCATTCGAGGCGACAGAACGGAAACCCGCCTCGAATTAATTGCGCGTAATAAGAGCACCGCCCTCTCTCTGTTCCTGCCCGCATGGCTGCGGAGAGCAGCGGACAATTAAACTGTAAAAGCGAAACGGAATTGGACGACTCGTCGGTGGCCGACACGTTTTCCAGTCTCCTGTCGGTTACTTACCGAACTGCAATTTCTTGCACAGCATTAGAAACTAGTTGTTTATTTAATTAGTAGTTAATGGTTAGCCAACTCGCAAGGCAGGGATAGCAATCGCAAAGCAGTTAGGATAGCACGACGATAGGGAAGGATCGATCAACACGCTGGTCGCACCAGCGTCGGTCGCTTATACAGTTTCTTGCGCGGCTCGAAGATACGGTAAACGTCAAGTGGCATGTTGCAATCGCAAATTCTTCGGATAGCGCGACTATGGAGAAGGGGCGGCACCATAGTCGCCGTACGGACTTGTGCAGGATATATTCTGCAGGTGAAAAACCAGCTTCCAAGCGTGGAGACATCGAGCTAAGCATCCGCATGCGGGGTACGCAAACATCGCCGAGCATGCAACAACCAAAGCAAGCAAACCAACCGCAGCAGATCGGTTCAATCCTCGTTCCGCGTTTCGCTCCAATTTTTAGCTGTCGTATCGATAACCGAATATTTTTAAGCAACGAATTAATCGTCGAGAGAAGATGATCTTCGCCGAGGTCTCTAAGACTGTACAATTTATCTGTGTATAAAATCAGTTAACGAGATGTCTAGACTTTGTTAGTGGACTGTTGAGTTTTCAATGAAAATGTTAGAAGCTCTTGACACTTTGATGACCGGTTATGAATTAACTCGCGTTTTTAGGTTTATGTAGCAAATATATAGTGTAACAGATTTGACTGACGCGGTCTCTCGAATTAATTTTTTGATGGGCGTTAAAAATTCGCGACAGGTGTTACTAAAGAATCCGGTACCAAAGAGTATTCATATTATTAAGAAACAATGCATTGCTAAAGAACGATGCATTACTGAAGAAGCAACTCGTTGTAATCAACGGCAACGACAGAACACCTTGCCAACGTATCAGCGTTATCGCGTAACCGCCGGTTGATTACGTACACGATTTTTCCGAATTCGAGTGATCTCTGCCGCGCGACGAACAGGTCCCGAAGGTCACAGAGAACTAAAAGGAAAGCTACGTTGCCTATTAGAGTAGCAAGCAAGCGGTTATCAACGGAACGATTAGGAAATGCGCGATTGGCAAAGCGAGAGAGGGCACGCGAACGGGGGCGGCTCTGCAGATGCGGGTTTTGTTGCGTAAAGATGGCCGACGGGTCTCGGCATACGAACCAAAGTATATCCAGAGATGAAAGACCTCGTTGTTGTCGGGGGTGCACTTGTAGTCCCCATCGTGGCTGTCGGTGGCGTGTAACGCCCTTAGCGTGCTGCTCCCTGTTCCCGGCGGCGAAGTGACGACCAACTGACCACTGGCCAGCTCCGGCTCGAGCGACTGCCCGTTTCTGGTCCATCTGATCAGATCCTCCGGCTTCAGGCCGCTGCACTCGATCGACCAAGATAGGCCCTCGCGCACGTCCGACACCCCCGTGTAGGTTACTTTATCGGGAAGAACATACGAGCACACGTCAAGAGGGCATACCAACGGGTGATAGGGTATCGAGATAATTGCGGGCCGCGTCTGGTATTTTTCACGGGCGCTAGAGCATGCAAGTTCGTCCCTAAACCGGCTGCACTAGATCCGTTTTTCGACTGGCTCGGAACGCGAGCCAGAAAGCCGAGGTCTCTAGATACGCAGTCCCATCGGCTCGGTCGATCTCGATCCTCTCTATTTCGAGCAGTGTACAGAGCGTCCTAGAGTCGAGCTCTTGATGTCATCTGTAGCAACTTTTTCCTTAGTTTGTACTTTGTTTACGAGTCATTAAAGAGAAACAGCGACCAATGAGAAGCAAGCTCGGCTGACGCGAGGTGGCTGAGTCAATAAGCGAAGGGAGCCCAGTTCCTCTGATTGGCGTGGTCAGGTTGCGTCAACTAATCTCGCCTATCATTGGTCAGTGTTCCAAGTCACCCGAGGAGTCCCTCGTTCACCAAAAGTATCGTAATTTTAGGACACCCTGTATTGAAAGCGGATCTGCGATAATGCGCGATCGACCCGAAGGCCGAGACTTTGTCGAGCAGACTTCGTGTAGATTTCGTGTTTGCGTCACTTGCACGATTGCCTCGGGCGGGTATAAGATCATCATCGATTTTCATTCGAACGAAAATTGTTGAATATTTATATTACTGGTCGATAGACTGATGTTTCTACAACGTAATGAACTTTGGAGTACATATTTATTTTTTTATTAGGTCGAATCGCAAATAACTTTCGTCTTTTATCAGACATTTATTTCTGTATTTCGTTTTCATTTACTTTGAACCTTTATCTATTTATTGAAAGCAAAAGCTCATTAGCCGAATGACTTATATTGCGCAGATAAGAAGAATAGATTCTACGTAGCTGCATCGGATGTTATTTATGACTCGATCTAATAATATGAATAAAAATTAATGCGAGAAAAATAGTGAAGTACGAGCATGTACCCATTATGGAACACCCTTTTCGTAGCTTGTTCCATAAATTCTATAATTCTCGCCGTAATACCAATATCTTAATTAACATTTCTTTTCACAGGCAATTGTTTCATAAAAATATTTATCTGAGTGAATTTATAACGTACAATATTAAAAGATATTAGTAGAATTTTTACATTCGCTCTCATATGCTCTATTTATTTGTTATTGTACTATTTGTGCTACCGTTTCAAGAAGGGGTCAAATCGAAGCAGTGATTCATAATAGGTACTTTTGCTTTTTACTTTTATCATAAGAGAAGCAAGTGGAGTTAGGTTGTTCCGAAAGTTCGGTTCACAATTGGTGCGCACAATAAGAATTCAAAGCTTACAATTAGTGAGAAAACATTGACAATGGATGATCGTGCCTCTGGATGTAAGAACTTTGGGGACAACCTGGTGTTTTCAGTTTCCGCTTGATCCATAAAACGATGTATAACAGTAAGCATAATCGTGGACTGCTTAAATGCGATAAGGATCTTTATTTTCTAAAAGATCCACTTTTACGTACAATCGAGATTTATTCTCAATGTACATATGTCCTTTATTCATCCCATTCGGGTTAAAAGAAGATTATCACTCAACATTGTGTGTAATCTGTTTTCTGAGAATAAGAGAACACCCTGCTACTATTTTGGAGCAATTGTTACGGAGCGAACAGTTATCATAACGAATGGATTACGTAAAGCCTCTTCTGTCGAAAAATAAGCTACAGCGCCGTTTCAGTTTCCTATTGGAACACAAAAACAATAGGCCTGCGACGACAGACTGATACGCGGCTCTGTTTCAATCTCGGCCCATTAACACTAGAACCACCGAAACAATCAAATCCACTGATTTCTAATTTTGTCTTTCACAGTTCCTGATATTAAAGAAATATAGCAGGGCAAATCATACAAGATTTAAATACATCCAATCTTGACACTGTTATAAAACGATATACATTAGTCGCGGTTAGGGCTCGGTAATCCCAGCATTGAACCGCAAATGATAGTTTCCAGCTCCTTTACACTAATTTACGCGACCGTCAATCATTACGTCCGATCGTTCGTAATATCAAACATTAACGCTGAAAGCACCGTTTCCCGCGCGAAACGTGTACACCGAAAATGTTTCCATACGAAGAACGCAAATATACATCTTGCGAGATCGCGGGCTCACTTCATAAAAACGTGTATGGACGGGCTCGATAAATAAACGTGCTCCATCGGAGAGACGCGTACAGGGTGTCCCGGATTAAGTTTCAAGTACGGCAGAGATTCCCTTATCTGAACGTTTATTTTTATAATATTCTGACATCCAAACGTTCTATTATCTGATCGATGCATTATCGCCTAATAGACAACCTGCGCAATTTTTTTAGTTAATAGAATGCTATCGGAATGTTACAAAAATAAACCTTCGGATAAGGGAAGCATCTGCAGTAATTTAAGAGCAAGCTATGACCCTACGCAACTTTAAGTAAGTTATTGCTAATTATTTAAGAATTTATTTAAACCTATATGAACTCGTAAAGTTTGCAACCTTGCAGTGTGTATATATCGCAGTGTAAGTTTATTTGCATCTACTAATACGTTAATATGCAATATTTGCTGAAATAGTAATAGTAATTGTCAATCCGGTCAAGGGTTAAGAATTTGTCAGATAGACTCCGAAACTCTAAGAACTTGATTAAAGCGTTTAAAAATTATTTCGATCGTATGCAAAACATAAATAGCCCGCATTTATTGCAAGTGACGGGAGTTGAACAAAAGGAAATCTTTCTAACTATTTCAATAATTTGAATAAGTTAACAACAACGTTGCGGTGTTTCTACATCCCTCTGTCGATCCTATTGTTCTCAGACCCGCCGCGGATGCAGAGAGTCCGCAACCCGGCAACGATACAATAAAGGTCGCTGGAAATCGCTGAACAGCCGCATCGGCGAGCGTGAAATAATTATCCGCATAAATTCGATTAAGACCGGGGCAACCCCAATAGCGCGGAGTAGGTAAATCCCTCGTTCCGCGTTTCGGCGAGAACTGTGAAACGAGCATTCCGCGAAGTCGGGCGCTTCTCTTATTGGTTTAGCAGGGTTATTCCTCGAGAAGTTCATTGATACCGCGAATTCTTGCAGATTCCAACCGTAGATGAATCGGACAGCCGGACCCCCGATCGATCTATAAATACAACGGGAAAGAAGTTTCCTCGTCGCTGAATTCGGCAGAAAATAGAACTATGTATCCGACACCGGCGAGGTAGGATCGAGCCTCGGAACCAGCCGGCGCCAAAAAGTCAATCACGACACGCGGCCACCGCGGGGGAACCGGACTAACGTGTTCCCCTGCGTGGCTCGCGGTTCGGTGCACGCACCCGATTCCCATTTATTTATTTTTAGCGATTTATTCTTTTACAACCCTGTCGTCCTCGTGAACACCAACTCGACCAGATGAAATTATAATGCACGCCGACCGACTGAGAGCCGGGCCGTGCAGGGGCATGGAAAGAGGGACTCCGCGCGCTGATAATCGGCGAGCACGTCGGGCTGACCTATAAAGTGTTGCCCGCGACTGGCTTCTTCACACGCCGTTGGTGCGCGGACTCGAGAATACACTGCCGAAGATATCGGGGAGTGTGATCGATGTTTGTTTGGAGTTTAAATATTTACGTAATGCGATTTCGCGGAGAAAGGGAGAGAGAGAGAGAGAGAGAGAGAGAGAGATATCGGGTAGCTCCGATTTCGATCGTCCATTTTTAGACGAAAATCGATCGTCTGAATACAACATGAGGAAAGCAGTCGATATATCGGCCGCTTGAATTCCCGCATCGTAAACCTTTTATCGGGCGGCCTCTCTGGATCGGTGAATCGACTGTCTTCGTATCGAGTTGATCGGACGGCTCTATCTCTCCGCCTTTTCCCCCATTTTCGGGGGAAGGTATCGCGTTTGTTTCCACTCCGCTTAAATTGGAATCGTCGGGCAAGCCGAATCTTGCGCTACTGCTATCTGTCTTCATTGGGATGGAAATTTTGCCCGTGTCAGGCTCTGTTCGAATCTGGGTGATGTAAGGGGGTGGAACGAGACGTCGATGGATCTTTCTTCCGCTTAATTTCGTTATTTTACGAATCCAAATTCAAAAATACTAATTTCAACTAATTTAAATTATTAAAGAAGAAAATCAAGTTATACTTGACTCCTATATTCTGAAAATATGGCAGACAGTTAGTATTCCACAGAAAGATCGACAGTGTAACTATTAATAATCCACGTCTAATAATAGTCTAATAATCCACGTATCATGTCTTCCTAATTCGATTAGGATTCAGAAGAAAAGAAGAATGTTCAAAAAGTATTGCATATATAGCTCAACTATTCAATTTTAATTCAATTACATAAAATACTTTCACTTCACATTATATCTGAAGCTGTACTGTGTCAAATCATTAAGAAACACAGTTCAACAATTACCTAAATTTCTCTCCGCCTTTCTCCAGCATAAATTTTTCAACTCCTTTCATCGAATGCTACCGGTTTGATTGTTGCATCAGCTAAGTATTTAACGAACACGCTAAACAAATTAGCACCGCGTCGTACTGCCTCCGGGGAAACACCGGGGCTACCTCGTCGAAGCAGCCGCGAACGATATCGTCGGCTGTGCTCGAGAGAGCTAATTGCGGTCTACGTCAACCTCCGAATAAAATCTAGTTGAGAGAACCATCCGGTCAACACAATGCGTACAATCTATCCAGACGGCTTCGATCGGCGCGACAACTTCACGTCAGAAGTTTGTGAATGAATGTCGCGTAAATAAAGCGGGGAACCAGGCCGTTCTCGGTGTTGCTCCGCGTCGCGATTTACGAAGTTGGGGCTGTGTATCGGAACGCAAAGTAGGATAGAAAAGTGATCGATACCCGGGAACACGTGCCGCGTGACCCCTAAGCATCGGAAGCGCCCCTACGTATGTATATCGAATCATGTGTTCTGCGAGCTGCACTCGCGCAACTTCTACTGCACGGGCGAAGATTATTCTGTCGCAGGATAAGACGGGTGTACCCTCTATAGTACCGAACAACGATATATCGTTGTTGGCTATTGTTGGTAAGACAGTTTTCTTAATATTTTTATTGAACAACAATTTCATTTCTTATTTCTTCACCCTTTTCGAATTTGTCATTTATCAGGCCCTTTCAAAATTCTTGCAATTCCTTTCCGAAACTTTATCAAACTTCGTCAAACGAGTTTTAAACATTTCGCTCAGATACAGACTCTTTTGGCCGATAGTAACAGGGCTAAATTCTGATGAATTGTTTCAGTTATTCCGATATTACTTTCTTTTTCGATATCTCTCATTTTGAACCTTTTAACCCCTTGCACTGTAACAACGAGTCAGGCTCGTGATTAGATTTACTAAATATGACTTCTAAATCGAAATCAAATTGGATTCTTCTGTTATCAAAGTTTAAAAACTGTATAAAGATAATACAAAGAACAAGAATTATCTGGTACTATTAAGGAAAATATTAGGGACAAATAAGTGCTAACCAACGCAGCGTGAAAGGTATCGTAGGGCAAGGGGTTAAAGACAAAGTGACTGGTTTTTGATTTTTCTTTTACAGTTCCTGATAGCATAAAGATATTTATAGGAGAACGTATAGGTAATTTTTTTATTGAAGTATATGTTATAATATGAATTATTATGAAGACTAAATAAATCTACTCTTGGTATTGCGATGAAATAATTTACAACCCCTTTTGGATTTGAAACAGTTTTGACTCTAAATCGAAAAGAATTCTTTTGATCTACAGAGTTTCTTAATTTTCTAATCTGTGACTCTCATGGAACAGTTCCACTTTTTCAATCATTTTTATATATAACATAGGCAATTAAAAATTATTTCTAAACGAGATATAACAATTTTCAACGGTGACTCAAAGCAACGCTTTAAAGAGAGTACATTATCTACGAAGCGTATGAAAGAGCTATCTAATTTCTTTAAAAACCGTCGATATTATTAGATAACCTGCAAGAGAGAAATCCTAGAGAATATTCCGCGCTGATAAACCGAAACCTGCGTTTGAAAGTTCTCGATCAAAGATGATAATATTCTAATAAAACAGAAACATTTCAACCAAAGAAGTCGGCCGACTAGTGCGCCGAAAAAATGGCGATCTACAAAACCACGTGAAGCTTCGACGAGTACGATTTCACTAAAAACCTGTCTCGAGCCTCTAGCAATGGGTTCGTCCGGTTGGTAACACGATCCGTCGTAGTATTAACATTTTTCTAAGACCGATGTTGACAGACGCGTAGCAAGCTCCCGCTTTTAAGTCCCGTTGCCGACGAGTATAAATAGCCGCGAGATAATAAAGCAGAAGTAACAAGAACGATCCCGATATCCAGAGTGCGTCTGCTTCTGAACGGAAACCGGAAGCACGCGTGGTCCTCGATTGTCCGGGGATCATCACTCGGGCTTGGTCGGGCCGATTCGCGGGCGACTCTTTCCGAGGTGCACGAAAATTTTCGAGCATTTCTATGCAGAAATACATAAAGCGCGATGGAGGACACGGGAATTGGAACGCCCGTGATCTAGGACGCAATTTGGCAAGTTGGGACTGCGCGCGTACATGCGAGATGGGAGGGCGAGAGTCGGCGAGAGAGCCAATGCTCGTAAACACGTTCCTTTGGCCCTAACGATGCCAAAGGTCGAAATATTCCCGCCTATCGTGGGACTTCGCCGTCGAACCGCGAAACCGGTCGCGCGTCTGCGTACACGGACTTACAGTCATTGGCCATTCGATGAAAATTCAATCGAACCGTGTATAGCCGTGGGCAAACATACATATCTTTCAAAACGGAATAATTATTTCGACATCGAATCGGATGAAACGATTTGAATTTTTTGGAGATGATGGAATGGTCAGTTCGATGGCCGATGCAAGAATTTCTGCGAGATCATTACTTATCGACCTTTTTATTTATTTATTGTTATTGCGTCTAAGTGCTACTTCGGCAAAAAAATTTTAAACAGAAGTTCAACTCGTTTTGTTAAAGTACTCGTTTAATTTTAAACAAGTTGTGCCTCTTTGAAAATTATCCGTTAAAGTATGTCTAAGTATGTAATCACTAGACTGTGAATTTTTATCAGAATTGTCGAACTTGTCTTTCCTCTTCCAATAATTTTAATAAGCTGTACGTAATACAAAAATACATAAAAAATGGTAGATGATTAAATAAGAAAAGCAAGTAGTAACTAGGAATATCTGTTTTTAATTTCCATTAACGAAATACTTCAACAAAAAATCTACAAAAAAATTGTGAGCAATGTATACAACAACTTACACCTGTTACAAAACCAGAGATGACAATCGATAGATGAAAAAAAATTATAATCTGGATCTTCTTAAAATGTCTAGCTTTCCTAATATTCTGCAACCACGATTTTCAACTAAAAAATCCAATCAAATTCTAAAGCGTGTACCTTGCTAATTAGAAAATCGGGCAAGAATTGTTAGTTCGATTTTCTCCCTGCCTACTCTTCCAATCAAGCTAAAGGCTTGAGCTCCGATACAATGCAATCCAACCTGAAGTATGAGCCAGTTCATTGTCGGTTTGCGCTCGGTTCAAGGTCGTCTTAAATCCGAGCAGTTTCAAGAACGACGCAGAAAGGGCCTAATTTGAATAAGACGCCGTAAATGGAGTGGCAGCAGTAATGCTCGCTGTCGACTGTCTGCGTTAAACCTCTAGTTTATAGGGTAGTTCGGCCGGTTACTGCAGGATGAGAATTGGCTGTTCCTTTGGTGTTTTTTCGAGCACAATTAGCTTCGTATCTATCGGAAAAGACATATTGAACTTTGTTACTCTTCTATTAGGTTGATGCATATGAAATGTCATATGTTTAAGTGAATATATAAAACTGTATATCTTTTTTCAAAAGTTGTTGATTTAATCAAAATATGCCCCGTTTGCTTTACTACACCTTTTTCAACGAGATTTCAATACAGAAATGCCTGTCTTAAACAAATTCTGATCTTTAGAATCAATGAACTCTGATATGGAATATTTCAGACCGTCTTCATTTATATACTATTTAGCCCGTAAAAACGGTCCTAAATGTTTAAAATAGCGAAAGTCGCTTGGCGAAAGATCTATATTTTATAAAATTTTATATTTTACTTCATTCAATTTCGCAATTGTTTTGTACAACGTATGCGTAGTTTTTATGGGCTAAACAGTATGTAAATGGAGACAGTCTGAAAAATTCCATACTACAGTTTATTGATCCGAAAAATCAGAATTTCTTGAAGACAGACATCTATGAATTAAACTCGCGTTGGAAAAAGTGTATTGAAACAAATGGGGCACATTTTGATTAAATCAATAGCTTTTGAAAAAAGATATGCAGCTTTATGTGCTCACTTAAAAATCCGATATTTCATATGCACCAACCTAATATTTTACTTATTTTTTAACAAAGAAATTTAACGTTTTATTCGGCCGCACAGTAACCGGCTCCGCCATCCTGGCCCCGCACGGTTTATCGGCGCTATACATCACTGCCTTCTTCGATGTTTACCAGGCAGATACCAGGCGGGGATGTAAACGTTCAAAATTAGCAGTGGCCGACGGAGGTGTCCGCGGCCGCTTTCAATTCGCGCGCGCCTCTCTGCCTGCTGCCCTCCTCCCCCCTCGCCGAGATCGATTCGACCCGTATTATTAATTTTGCCCGCGGGAGCTCGCGGGAGGAGCGAATTTCGAATACGGGTCACATAAATGCCGGTCACCGCACCGTCGTCTGATAAACTCGTCGACCACGAGGGTGGCCCCGCGAGGAGAGCCAATCGCGTCGCCGCCGCGGCTCACCAATCGAAATAACGTTGCAATTTCTTCGCCCCAATAAACCCGGTGAACAGATGAAATTACTCGAGGAACGACCAACACTCGCCGCCGCCGACAAAGAAACGAGCGAAAGAGCTCCGAGGCCGTTGTTGCTCCGGACTTGTTCCTAGGAGGCTGACACGAACGGTTCGCGAAACAGATTACCGCGCACGTGTTCCTCAGATATCAAGCCAGCGGCACGAACTGTTTCGACTTCTATTTGTTGGAACAATGGACTAAACAGTTAATTTGTTTTTGTACAAATATTATGCATTTAGAAGAAAACCGGCAGGCGAAACGATGGGGAGAATTTTATGACTGTTATATTGTTTTTAATTTGCAATCGAGGTACAGAATTTGTATTCTGCCTATAGATCTGTTGTTTAGTTATCAGTAAGTCTGTGGAAGATAAAATTGACCTTTGTAAAAATTTTGTTCTTTTATTATTTCAACTGTAAATACAAGAACGCCATTTTCTTGAGGAACTCGTAAAATCTGAACGCAGAACTTTGGAAGTATCGCCCTATTGACTATCCTTTTATTTTATATCTATAATATTTTGCAAACTTCTTTACAACTTTATGATATATAATGAATCAATAAATCCCATATTAGATTTCAACGTTTAAAAACGATTTGCTAAACACAGATCTATTTCAATTTCCAGAAATTAGTGTCTGTACATAAAATCCTGTACATTAGATTCAACTGATCACCAAAGGGGTTAAAACGACTAGAAAAAAAGGAACAAATTTTGTCAATCTTCTTACGATTGCCTCAGAAAATTAGCAAAACTATTTACAGTCTATAGACCATGTGTCAAACCAGAAGACTGTAAAACGGTGTGTAGCTTAATTATTTAGGAACCCCATCCGCGGTGTTCAAGATGGCTGACCGGACAGGAAATAGCTATCCTCTGCATAATTTCCACATCACGAAAAGTGGGCGGACAGGTAAAAAGCACTCTGCGAAATTGATGCTTTATCCTCCCGAAAGGTGGGGCCGCCGCGTTTCCACCCCATTCGAGTCGTCTCAACCCCTTGATACTCAACGAACTAACAATATTCTCTTCGACAATCATCAACGAAAGATCTATTTTATCTTTACGAAGAAATTGTTCTCTATCCCTATCATTTTTCTATAAAAGCCATGCTTAAAATCTGATCAACAGCATGCGCGTTTTAATACGTAATGCGACCGTTTCGTTGAGACACGAGACCAACGCCTCTGTGCCACGTGATATCCGATTCTATCTCGCGGAATTCTGTGAATGCGTGATTCCACGCGACGGACGCGTCATCGAGCGTGAAACACAGACCAGGGAAAAAGGGGATTAGGGGTTCGCGAACCGTTGGGACATGTGAAACGATACTTTTTCGCCCGATCCCCATTGTCTCGAGCTCGAAACGAGGTTTCAACGCGGGCCAACGTGCGCGTGTTTACGTCAGCTAGTCAATAAAGAGATCCCAGTCCTCTTACGTCATTTCGGGGAGTCACAGTGGATACGTGGCAACGAAGGAACATCGTCCATTGCCAACGATACACGCACGATTTATTACGGTTTAGACAGCATCTCGGCGGAGAACCGTGCCGTGTACACGAGGCGGAACGATCGTTTTTACAATGCGAATGTTAGGAGAACGCGTATATATCCCGATGGAAAATCGATGATAAAATAGTGTTTCGACAGAGGAACGACTGGTTGCAGACATCTGCATATTTTCATGTATCCGCGAACGTCCGCAGTGAAATTGTTTGTCGAGGTTACGATACACAAAAGCAATAAATGAAATTCTTCGCAGAACTTCGTTTTAGAATGTTGCGAAAACGTGTTCACGTGGCGTTTACCTTGAACGGCCTTCGTACATATATGTGTATATGATAATTCTATATAGGTTTCGCAATTAAATGCGATAAATTAGCGATAAACGCTCGTAAATCATCATAAATTAGCGGCCCCCGTGATCATTAAACAACGGCGGATCGCGTCGCGTAAACAACCAAGCGATCAAAAGGTATGAGCCACGCGACGACGACGTTCACTTCGCCGCCATATTTTTCCTCGTTGCGTTTCTGCGAAAACCGCAGGCATAATGCGCGAACGGTAACACGATTTTCTCGGAAAAGAGGCGAGATTTCCAAGGCGATATAAATTCCGCGACGCCGTAGGCGGAAGATGCGTTCGAAAATCTACTGCGAACACGAGGTCGCTCTGGAAAAAATCGTTCGCGGATCGGGTGCTAGCTGGGTATCTCGGGTGATTCCATGGCGGTAAATGATATCCAATATTCAACACATGTGCTCGGTACGTGGAACATCGATACTTGTTTTGCGCTCGACACACTGCCGCAATTTCAGGTGACTACAACGACGGTAGATCTATCCTGTGAGGAGAGAGAGAGAGAGAGAGAGACCGGTGTGACATTGTTACATAAATAACACATAAAGTTAGCATGCATTACGATACTGGATGACTCAATACGTCACCGATGGAGGCAGTTTGAATCACCTGGCAGTTAGGGGAGGCTTGCCTGGACCTCGTTCATCGAGACTTGGCATCAATTTTTATGGAACTACGCGAGTTCGAGCTCCGAGGCGACTCGCAGCTCTTAACGCGGCTCGCGCAGTATTTCGCTTGGGGATAATTTATTGCGAGAAGATGCAAAATCTTTACGATGGAATATTTACGACTTCGGAGGGCTTTAATATGCGAGCAATTCTCTCCCCCAAGGAGCGAACGACGCGCCAACTGCGTCCATTTTTCTGACGGCTTGAAACTACTCACAGAGAATAATACTATCAGAATTATACAGGGCGTTTCTAAAAACAGCATCTGCATCGATGCAATTTTACGAAGCAGTTCGATCGTTTGAAGATATATATTTTATCTGAAACACCCTGTATAAACGTAACAATTAACAGAAACATATGTATACCGTGCTGTATAGTGCTGTAAAAATTGAAATGTTGAATGTGTTCTGAGCCGCGACAATTGCCTCTACCTACTCAAATAATAATTTTATCAGGGTCCGCTCTTGACTTATCGATCGAAGCTGCTTGTTCGAATTCCTTGCTGACAATACGCCCTTATCAAGTCCTCTCCAAAACATCAAAACTCTTTGGATCCGCGATAAGGAAACGATCCGAGTGAATTTCCTAACGGGGGACAAGTCGCTCAGTTTTTCCACGGGCTTGCCAGCAACGATTTCCCAAGCACTTTTCCAAGCACATCCAAGAGCTCGTCGCGGTTATATGAACGCTTATCACGAGTCTTATATAAGAACTTCTCTTAAGTGCATCGGTCGCTTTCGACGAGATTACCTTTATCTTGCCAAGACACAAAGCAAAATGGCGTCCGGGAGAATATGCACGCGGAGAACAATCACCCGAGCTTTGAACTGGCCGGTTAGGCAAGCATGTTCGGTTCACAGCGAACGGTAAATCGCGACGGCAGCACGCGATCTTGAGTGACCCAGCGTTTCGATGACGAATCGGTAAAATTACAACGCGACACAATGCTGTGCATACAAGTCGGCGCGAGCGCGTCACGGCGGTATTTGTCAACGACGGCAACAAAGGTCGAGCGTCTACGCCCGTGATTCACCATAACCACACGTCCCCGAATTATCGCGATGACTACCGCTTCGTGCTAAACAACCCCCGCCAGAATTTTTCAGCGATAGCATTGTGCTATGGTAGCGCTGTCATTTCCTGTTTGCAGAAAGATGCTAAAGGAACGCCCCTGCGACGAATAAATAGAAACTAAATATGCGGGTACCCAAGATTGTAAGCTGAAATCTGATCATCAGACTGCGGACGGTAAAGAAAAATGGCCTGCCTCAATTGCAAGATAGATAGCCGTCTTAACGAGCCGAGAACAAGATA
This sequence comes from Augochlora pura, assembly GCF_028453695.1. Lineage (NCBI taxonomy): Eukaryota > Metazoa > Arthropoda > Insecta > Hymenoptera > Halictidae > Augochlora > Augochlora pura. Next base: position 15,279,809 of record NC_135778.1, on the reverse strand, counting down.
ACAATATCTGTTCGTTCATAAATACTTCTAGCGAAGTCGTAGAAATATGTACATCGTAAGAAAATCCACAGTCCGTTGATCAGGGTCATTCGAAAGTAAAACAACCCGCTTCCGGTGTGCTCTGTTTCTAAATTACTGCACCGTGTCCGAGAGAACTTTTAATTCCCCTGTAACAGTACGGAGGGCGTGTACTAGCACCCCCCGGACGAAACCTCAAAGACCGCGCGCGACCGCTAGATATAAATATTTCAGTTGGGCGAAACCGCTCTCGGTCGCTAATAAAGAGCGGACACGATCCGAGAAATCGAAGAACCCGCCCATTGAGCGAGTGCCGGCTATCTGCATACTGGTACCCACGGTTCAAAACCAGTTCTAACCTAGACCTAGCCGAGACCTAGAATACAGAAAGGCGGACAAAAGTTTCAGCCGGTTCGACCGGTGTCCGCCGTTATGTAATCAACTAAAGATACTCTAATGAATTTATTTCGGTGATGCATAAAGTGTAATTCTCGTGGAGCCGATAGAGCCGAATCCGCCGAGAAAACCCGTTGGCCTAGTTAGTCCGCCGAGGGTCGCTGGCGCCGCTGGTGTATCGGCAGGATAACGTGTCGGGGAAGGCGGCTGGCTTCGCCAGACTCGATCGAAGCACACGAAACAACTCTGTTCGTGTTCGCATCGCACAGGGAGGATAGAATAACGGACTTGGCAAAAAATGTATTCGGAATCGATCGGCGCAGCCGTGCGCTCACTATCTCGAACAATACACGCGGAAGATACCAAAAAGATATTTACGTTTCCCCCGAGCGTGTCGCTGATACGGAACCGAAGTTCTGCAGCCGACCTCGCGAGGCCGCAACATTGACGGGCCGGGTTAATCCTGGATTATCAAATTAAATATCAACCCCTAAATGTCGAACGGCGTCATTGCAGCAACTGGTGCTGCAGTTGTTTCGACCTCCGACCTCCAAACTGTACCCCAACATATCCAATTAAATACTATATGCGCCCTTAGGTTTCAACGATACTCGAACAGACACGAAGACGCGCTACAAATCGTAGTTCGTATTTCAGGTAATTCATACTGTTCGAACAATAAGCTCGTATTCGAACTGATTCGAATTGATGGTCGTATTACGTTACGTCATTACAAGGTGAACGCTGTAAAAAGAAGCGTGAATTCCAATCGTCGGCTAAGGGTTGAATCGTCGTTAGTCCTTCGCCTATGCGGAACATAGACTGACCTAGCCCCGGTGTATTTCTGTCCCCCTATCGCGATTTTAAAAATACTCTTTCATTCTATAAGAATAACGTTTGCACTCTTAACTTCATAAATACCGAGTCCCGTCGCGGCTAACCGAAGCGGATGTTTAATATTGTTCGAGGAAACGCGCGAATAAGAGCTAACCCGAAAGAAAAATAAGAAAAGAGAAACCGACGCGATTGGGTATTTACAATTTGCATAGCGTTACTATCGTCGCGTTATTCTATGGTACACGCTGAAGGGCCAAAAATAGACGGCGCGCTCCCAGGGTTAAACGTAAGCATTCTTCTCGTCTGGTTTGCGAGCGACGGCAAAACAGAGCGGATGAAAACATTCACCGTGTTAGAGAATGGAGGTTAAGTTTACATTTCAATAAACAAAGAACACGCGCTAAGAATATAAGCGGCGCGTGCTGGGCCCGGCGTCCGTTATAATATGTAAAAGAAGAAAATCAATCACAAGCGCAATGATGAATATGACCGGCCGCGCGACGTGGTCCCCCGACGCGCGTCCGAAAATTCGAACGGTCCTTTTGAGCGGTCTTTGCCACGACCCTCTACGAACCCGTAGCGAGACAGGGATAAAATGGAAATGATATTCGTAGAACCTGGTCTAAATATAAGTATCCTGACGAACGGCTGAAATCTTTTCACGCGGCACATTCCCGCTGCCCGATGCACGCACGCACACCTCCGGCGTTTGGCGAACAAAAAATATTTTTTATGCCATCGACAGACTTCTCATGTTATAAGAACAGTATAGTAACAGCCATGAAAACTTACGTAAATTCATCCTACGAATTTTAGAGAATTCAAAAAATATTAAATGACCTTAAAATCTCCTCTGCGATTGCATCTACTGAAAACAGTATTTACACCTCACGATGCTCTTTGCTGGTCGAGCTTTTATTTCTTTCATAATTTCTAGTCGACTTTCCATGTTTCTAATTAAAAGGTACACTGTGTGAACGTATCCGGTCAAGTGAACACGTTCGCGGAACGGCTAGGAGCCACTCCGCGGGCGCTCGCAGTGCCGTAAAACACACGGTTCAACCGTAATTGAGCCGATCAGCAGTGAACTTCTGTGTGGCGATCACTAAAAGTCCACGAAAGATTTCTAGGTGGACGGAAAATAGGGTCAATTGTTACGTAACAAAAGTTGCTTGGCGTGGGTACTTCACGTACGTCTCTCGGAATGTGGCTTCAGCATCGAATGCGAGCGAATCCCGGTGTCTCGCGTCTGTATAAGCCAGGGGTGCGCAACTCGGGTGGCGGAGCAGGGTTAAATCTCAATTGACACACGCGTGCCGCGTATCTGTGTACACGAATGTATTCGGGGACATAATGAGAAACAGAGACACGGGAATAACCTATACAAAACTTGGGAACGCGTTCCCTGAAGCAGCCGACGGATATAATATTCGTGCCGCGTAAACAGAATATCCGTTTATTAGCAAAAGTCATCGAACGGTTCGACAAAAATTTCTGCACGACCAGGTAACCACGGCTCGGATCGCATCGTCGAGCAATGACTTAAAGGGTGTCTTCGAATTACTGTACAATCTAACAGGGATGAATTTCAATGAAGCGATAGGTCGATAATGCAGAGTAACGTTATTAAACTTCATGAAACGTTGGAAATCTGTCCGATCTACAAATAATTGCATGTAATTCTTTCGAATACTGTATTTCCTAATTTTTCCACTTGTCTTCGGCGCAGGATCACTCTATTTGTTCCGCCGTTTGAAAGCACCCTGCGTAGTGATTCCAGAGGCGATCAGGAACGTGCAGATAAGTCGATTGGTTGAAGAACACGTGACGCTTTAAGTGTATGTACTACGTATCGCGGCGGATCGAACGCCATGAACTAGGTATATATGCGCAATGATAATCGAGTCAGGCTGGAATATCGTTATCCCAGATCTTCGTTTCTATCTAAGCACTTCATTTCGCATCGGTTAACTATTCCTCGGTACGATTTGCGGAGAGAACTGTGTCGGAAACGGTAGATAGTTCCATGCATTTCACGTCCCGCGAGGCCGTGAGCACGTTCTAACATGTTGCGGTACAATCAAAACTAAAAATAGAATTTCATAATCTGTCAAGACACGTCTATTCTGCTTTTACGAGAAGCAAATGCACAAATAAGATATTAACGGCCGACTTGGTCGCCGATGTACCGTCGGCTGCGAAAACATATTGTGCGTCGCACGCATAACTGTACTAAATTTGGGAAAATAACTCCGCTCCCAATTAGCACGCGCACGAGAAAAATGCGTGCGATGTACCATGTGACAGCTACGTCACAATGCCAGCGTAAATTGTTCGAGATCGGGCGACCAATAACGATACTGCATACATTTCAAAAATGGAAGCCGATATCGCGATAACTCGTAAAAACTTCTAAAAACTCGGATATCCCGGGCCATTTAACCGATGATAAGTCTCTTCGTTGATCCCACCGTCGCGAGATCGGTCTTGAAGGCTGGATTTCGAACGAGCAGGAGAATCATCGTCAAAGAGAAGAGAACGCGTAGAATTTCTCCAGAACCGAGGAGAAAGTCTCGTTTTCGAAATAATACAATCGCGAAGGGTGGTTCAAAGACTTTGCAACGCGAGTCTCGCGAAGAACGGCCAAAAGAATGGACGAAGTGGAGAACGGAGAATGAGTTACGAATAAATGAACGACTGAATGGTGGTCAAACCGAAAGAGAGGATGAGTCTCACCTGCCTGGACCGTGACGAGGGTGCCCGCTAAATATAGCATCCCCAGCAGCACAAAAGCAGCTCGCCTCTCCATCTCGTGGCGCTGATGTACGCGGTGGCGCGTGACTGTGTGCACTGTACAATACTAACGATTCCCTTTCGAGGAGGGTTTCTAGGGTTGAAACCGCAAAATAAGGGCGCCTAGGCTGGGCTGCCGTAACTCCGTTTCCGCGATCGTTGCCGCCGTCGTATCGTGGCCGTCGTTTCCGTCGTGGTCGTCGTTGTCGTCACCGTCGCCGTCGCTGTCGCCTCCTGTAACACCCTTCCCGTTGTCGGCAGCTCCTCCTTTTCGGCTGTCCACTCAGCCAACTACGATCGAGCCCCACTACTCTCTTGCGAATCGTTTACACACGCACTCGTCACTCCGAACCACGCCGTACCATTGACGTCTGAATTCTCTTATCGTTATCTCGCGCCGTTCTAATCTCGGTGCGCACCAATAACACCCCGTGGCCCCGTCTACAACACCGTTCCCCTTGCTGCCCGAGATCTGTTCGTGATCGACCGAGAATCGACGGCAATTAGCACCGCGGAGCCGCAGAAACGGCAATGTCAGGAAAAATGGCTGCCACTGTCTTCTGCTTAATTTTCTGCGCGGGGATCGCTCTTACTTTCTCGACGCTCGTTCCTTCCTTTTCGCTCCCCGGCACACTGCTCTCCGCGTACGTCCTCTACGTCCGTCCCCGTGAGCTGCACACTGCGCATGCGCGGTATACTCCCTTCCAAAAAATGTACAGGGTGTCCTAAAAATGTTACAAACCCACGAAAAGGCTGGTGATCTCAAAGGTGATTCGATGCAGCTATTTCCTATGCAAAAATGTTCTCCGTGGTTTTGTTAAAAATTTATTAACAGAAAACACGGACCAATTAGAAAGCAAGTATGGCTGACGAATTCTGGCGCGACGGCGAGCTACGCTTACCGTAGTGTTGGCCGTGTACCTTGCTCGCGGCATGTACAAGTCGGTGTATGCGAAACTGTTGTTCCATATTAGATAAAAATAATTTAATATCCGAACGGAATCTGAAATGTGTGTCATGAGATCGATGCACTATCCTACAATAATAAGAGTATATGATAGATTATATGATAGTACTAAAAAGCAAGGAACTTTTAACTGAGTCCTTCGCTCGACGGATAGCACAGAGAGTGTACATACCTCTACATCATTTGCTTTTCGATACTGTCGTATATTTGTGACACACATTTCAGTACAGCAAATGGATTTCTAACTAAATAACTGAGTTTCTTTTTGATTAATGTAGTATTAACTGCAAAACTTGTACAAATCTCGAGATCAGCACAAAACTCGTACTGTGTCAAGCATAGCACGTCGCGCCGTCGCGCCAGAATTCGTAGGATGTACTCTATCTCTGATTGGTTCGTGTTTCGCTAATAACTAGTTAACATAGCCACTATCAACATTTTCGCAAAATAAAAAGCTACTTCAAATCACCTTAGAAATCAATCCTCTCAATGGCTTCAAATATTTTTAGGTTACTAGATACACTAGCAAATTTTTAAGACGATTTTTATTACAATACAGAGTGTAAAAGTGTCGACCGGTCTTGTGTCATTTTTCACGCGCCATTTTTTTCCAATTGCATTATTACAAAACGACAGTAATCGTTTAAACAAAACATTTTTCAAATCTGTCGATATTATATTGATAAAGTGTCTGATACCCTATCGATGTGTCATTTCTGCGAGAAGTCTCTATTTCAATGAATAAGTACTTCGGAAAATCCCCAAGTTGAAATATCCTGGAAAAAACAATATACGAACAATATCAAAATAATCGTAATTTTTATTTGTTCCGATATGTGTTCCTAGCTTTGGCAATTATATTAAACAACACTGAACAAAGGAAATACAAATTTTTAGGAGAGCATACATAAAATATTTTTTTACGTTTAAATGCAAGAAAAGAATTCCATAAATCGCGCCATCTTAAATTCAATCCTACCAATCTTAACACGTTCTTGACGCCATGTTGATGACGTCATGTATTAATTCGTGGTTTTATGCTTAAATGTTAGCAAAATTGCCGTTCAAAAGTAATCACGTTAATAATGATTAATTATGTTTACGTGATATAAATACATGATATTTGGGGATTGTTGATATGATTTTGCAATACTAAGTGCACAATCTTATTAACACAAATTGGAAGTACTTTCCTTTCATGCTTTCTCTCTCTGATATTTTTCGAACGCAAATACCCTATATGAATAGGAACATTATTGATGAAATGTTTTAATCATTGTTGATATGTACTTTAATATGTATTTGAATTTTCAAATTTAACAACAACGAAATTTAAACAAATTTACACATTTGGTTTAATATCATCGATCTTAATAACATTTTTATTAAATTAATATCAAAACCTTATTACGACATTTATAGTTAATTATAGTGCAACACTTATATTAGGGTACATGTAATATTGAATTCTATATGTATATGTAGAATTAAAATCTTAATTTGCTGTTGCTATTATTTGTCCTCGAAGTGCCAACGTGGCATTTACTAGTACACAGTAGCTGAATAGATCTCCGTCCGCGTATTACACATTTATATTCGATTTATTCGGCATTCGGAACATCTCACAAAATTTGTTCATAAGCAAAACCTGAAGGATAGTATTTTTAGCAAGATAACAGCATAACTTATGCGATTAGGCCGATAAAAAAGTGTACAAATATTGGTATTGGCTCAAATTGATAACAATCTCTTAAAAATCAGGACAACTACAGATGAAGTGCATGATAAGGTCTTAATAAATAGAAGTCTACCAAGGGAATAAGATAGTTCGTGACGACCGTTCTATCTAATAAGAAGATTGACAAAATTTTTAAAATTAAAGTGAATATAAAAGTATTTGGAATCTTATAAATCATGGCAAAAGATTATGGAAAATTGAAGGAAGTAAGTGAAAAGTTTACAGAAGAGACATTACAAGAAATTCTGCTTAAAGTGCACAATGGACAAAAGGTGGATAATTTAAATTGGTATTTTGATGATGCAAATTTCAAAGGTGATAGCTATTTGTCGACTGTCAGTAAAGTTAAAATTGTTGGCAATGTTGATGGCAAAGAAGTAGAAGTTAAGTTAGTGGTAAAATCTTTGCCACAAAACTTAGGTAGGAGGAACACATACAGGAGTACAGAATTTTTCCGAAATGAAATTCTCATATATACAAAGGTAACTATCTTATTACCTTTCTAAAATATAAGATTGTGTAGCAATTTTCTCTTTTAAGGTATTCAAAGCATTCCAAGAGTTTCTTAATGTTAAAGGACAAAATGAATTATTATGTGTCCCACGTCATTTAGCTTCTGTTATGGATGGTAACAATGATTACATAGTTTTGGAAGATGTAGGTCCTTTAGGATTTAAACCCATACGTAGACAGAATTGTATAAATTTGTCTCAATGTCTTATGATTTTAAAAGCTGTGGCAAGATTTCATGCAATCTCTTTTGCATATAAAGATCAAAAGAAAGAAGAATTCAATAAACTTGTAGATAGTTTGAAGGAAACATATATAAGTGATGAACATTGGGATTGGTATAAACGATTTCATGTAAGATAAATATTATTGCTATAGTATAAAGGCATGTAATGTTAGTTTTGGTAAACAAAGTCCAGTTCTTTATAATTCACTTACCTTGTAGAAAAGAACAATAGGCATTGCTACAAATGCTTTGGAAATGGAATACCCTGGTAGTGAAGCAGAAAAACGATTTAAATCTTATGAATTTGGTGCTCTGTATCAAAAGGGTGTTGAATTCTGCAGTCGTCGTACACATGAACCAACATCTGTCATAAGTCATGGTGATTGCTGGGTTCCAAACTTTCTAGCTCAAGAGACTAATGGAAATAAAGCCCTGATGCTTGACTTCCAATTGGCAAGATGTAGTAGTCCAGTCACAGATCTGGCAATTTTTATTTATGGATGTACAGACAAAAGCCTTTGGGATGAACACTTTGAAAAGTTGCTGAAGGACTATCACAATGAACTTTCAATTTCTATCGGTTTACTTGGTTCAGATCCTGAAAAATTGTATCCATGGGATACATTTATGAATGAAGTACAGTATAATCATATTTTTGCCAATCTTTTAGTATAATATTTGTCAGGATACTATTAAAACTAAAATAAAATTATTACAGGTAAAAGAACAATTTATCTTTGGTGTAACATTTGCATTGGAAATGATTCCAATGAGTTTATTAGATGATTCTGAGGTATTTGATCTAGATGCCATCATAAAAGATGATTCTGCAGTAAACATTGATGATGTATGGACATTATCAAACCTCAAAACAAAAGAAGGCAGACTTAGACTAGCCAATATTTTTGTCCATGCAGTTGAAAATAACTTCTTATAACTTGGCTTAAAGTAATATTATATTTTATAAAAGCATTTAGACATATATGTTTTTTACATAATTTTATTAAATGTGTCGCATTAAATAAAATAGAGACAATCTGTATTTGTATAATTTCAATTATAACAACATATTCTAATCAAAATATAATATTTGTATAAGAGATATAAACCGACATCATTTATTTATTAATAAACAATGGTTCTTTCAAGTTTTCCTTTATCACTTACTTATGTTAAGGAATAGGAGATATTTCATATAAACATCGCCTTCTTTTTGACAAGTACACCTATTACTATACTTTGACAAGTACACATATTACTGGAAAGCATAATTTGTAAGGATAAGTGCACTGTTTAATGCATATTTTATATTAGAATTTGTCATATGCAAGCAAGCAGTTTTATATGGAAAAATATTAGAAATTGTTTCTGTGTGCAAAGTCTTTGATGCACGGTTTGAACTTCTGTATTACACAGTATTCACGACAAATTCGTTATTTACATAAGAATTTATATTCTAATATAACCAACATATTCTATGTTGATTACTTTTATAAATTCTGATGTTGAATGTTGTTTGGGTGAATATTACTAGCATCAAAGACAGTCGTATCCTCATCATCCTCCTCATCCAATGGCAACGGTCTCATTTCAACGTCTTGTCTGTTTGCAAGGACACCATACTTTCTGACCATTTGGGCACGTGTTTTACTTAACCTGTTAAATAATATACATTATTCGTCCATATAATTGTGAAACCTTTTATGCATCCAAGCCTTATAGTATAAGCAGTTTTAGTTATAAATATGATTTAATAAAATTAAAACTTTTAATAGATGTTATATACCTAACATTACGGAACATGATATAGGCCATGACAAGAACACTTAGGCCAATAAACACATAAAGACCACGCTTCAAAGCTCCAGCATTTAGGGTAGTCAAATGTCCTATTTCTTTATGCTGGTAACAAAAATTATTGTATTACTGATAATCAATACAGCAATTGTAAACAATATGATTTCGTGTAACTTTAAAGTAGATTAAGAAAGCATATTTCAAGAGGTATACTTGATTTCTCAAACAAAATCGCAGTAAAATAAAACAGTTACTTTCCCAAGTAAATCAAGTTCAAGTTCAAGTACTAACCTCTCTTCGTAGTTCTGTAGTATTGATAGTTTTGTTATCTGTCGGTGATTTTAAGGTTATACCGTTCGAGGTTTTATTACTCTCGGAATTTGTCGATGTGTCGCCAATTAATACTGTATTCTGCTGCTCCTTTTTTTGTCCGTTTAGCGGAGTGTGCGTGTTAACATTCTTGTGGGTACTATTACCACTTTTTTCTACTAACGTCGGTTTAGGTACATCCCTGTTTATCCTAAATCTTCCATCGCATACTGTACTCTGTGCAGTTAAGAAGATCAACAGAAATACAAAAAATTTTATCATCTGAATCTTGGAGCGCGTCATTGTTCTGTGACATTTGTGAAACAAAATTCGAAGGAAGAAAACAGCGCGTCACTAATACTACGTTGATATTTTATCGCGGCTCCATGTTACCCGGCTTATGCCACAACTACATATTTTAAATCGTTTTGACTTTAACAGCTGTTTCGCGGTATCCTCGTGAGCACTGAATGTACATTCAGACGAAAAGATCTTCGCATGATGGTTAAATATAGTTCGTAGAACATCAACAATGTGGCATCGTATACGTATATACATATATGTAATATATATAGATATTGTATATGCGTTTAAATTTATTTCGTGCTCCACTTGAAGATTACGCCTCGATATTTTCAGCGTTTGCGCTAGCAGTGATTGAGCGCGTCAATATTTTTTAAAACTCAAGCAGAATTACATATGATCAATAAAACAAACCGATTAACAAGTACCATACGTATTCTGTAACAATTCACGTAGTGTCATACGTATGCACATGTATGTAGAGATGAAAATCGTAGAAACAACTTTTCAGTACACATATTCTTTAATCAAAATTACTGCATTTTACATTCATGAGTAATAAATTTATAGCGTCAACTGCATTCTTTGAATTCATTAGCACTAACCGTTGCCTATACCTATAAATTACATTTATAGCGCTGTAGGAACTATAAATCCATGTTAAAATCTGAATAAATTAAGATCTTAGCATTGTTTATCTATATCAATTTATTATTAGTATACATGGTAGATCTTCGTACCAATTAAATACAAATTTATTTGGATAGGAATTGTATAAAGTTCGTTCTCTTTTGCACTGTTAAACGAACATTCTCACTGCAGCGCAGATCTCTGTATACATTGTCCAAACGTTGCGAGAAATACATATACCGTGAACCGACATATATATATATATATACGCATACATATGAACGTAGGCTACACCAATGGGAGAGAAGAATTTGACGCGCACCATGCGTATAAGCGTACGCGAACGACAGTTGGAGTGGTTGGACGTTACGAGTTGGGCGCAATACACGGTCGAGGCTCTTATTTTGATTCGTGGAGGAGGCTCGCCTCGAAGAAAACGGGTGGCCGTGGCTCGAAGGATTTGCGGGGAAAGTTCAGGATATAGGTCACCAGACGCTGGTCAAAAACATGATACGCGTTATAAATGGGGGTTTTGTATATTCGGAAGAGTTAAAAAATTCGGTGGAGAGTGATGCGACAGAGAAGGCGACGTCAAGAAAGTGCGAGGGGCAGCTGTCTTCGACGAAGTCAAACAGCTGTTCGTCCTACAAAGGTGCAAATCGTACGACAGAAATGGCGCAAGAGGACCATAATCCGTGCTGGAATAACCTGCCCAGTGTCATCCTGCAGGAGATATTCTCGTATTTACCACACAACAGCCGGTTGAGAGCCTCTCAGGTATTTTGAACATGTTTGCTCGCCACCGTCAAGGCCGTTTAAACTCTGACCTGACACAGTGGGTAATCAAACTGCCATGTCCATATTCGTTTTATGCTTTCTCGAGATTTTCACTTGTACACGAATCGCTCGTCATGCCCGTTATTATTTTGCTCGCGGCACTCCGTGTAGTTGTTCTTTGTTTACCTCTCGGATGTCTATTTTAATCAGTGTCACGCTGAACGCGACTTTCAACGAAGCGGGGTTAATGGGTAAAAATAATTCGTTTGACTGTAATTTGCGCAGGTTTGTAAAAATTGGAGGTATGCTTTGTTTCATCCTAGTTTCTGGAAAAAAATCACGTTCGCCCTTGGACATGAAGACAGTATTCTATGGGCTCGGTATGTAAGATTGTTTCTTATGTAGTGTCATAGTTACTGGAAAAATTCCATGTATTAACTTTTTTATCCATCTTTCTTTTTACAGATTTCTGGCAGAAAGCTTTGGACTCAGCGTTCACGAAGCTACCATTCGCTGTGACACACCAAATCATTCTGCTGATGAGACCTTAGCCATTTTGAAGAAATTAAGTTGTAACAGACAGCTACGTAAATTATTTCTGGAATCCAGCAGTAGCTCTTTCGAATATGAAGACGACGAGGATATTAATGGATATGCTACACCACTGATAAAGCCCATCATAAAAATCATTGAAACAGCCAATCATTTGGAAGCTCTGAGTTTAGGATGCATAGAGGAACTAACAGCCAGTGCTGGTGTACTTTTACAACCACTTCGCATGAACCACGCCAAGCACTTGACAACCCTTAGTCTGGCATCTGTTAGAGATGATCCTGATTATAATTTCTGTGAGCTTGGATTCGATTATGAACTTTTCTTTAACTCATTCATCAGATTATCTATTTTGACACTGGATTATGAGTTTATAAGCGACACACTGCTGAAAGCATTAGATAATGGTGTCATGGAGAGGCTTGTAATTCATGTGCATGGCTGGAATGATAATTATGCGGGAACAAGTGAAATGGCATGGCAAATGTTTGTTCAGAAAAAGTAGGTATTAATATAGTTCAACTATTATTGTTCTATAAATGTGTGTGAAAAATGATCGCAATTTTCTTTTAGCCCAAAATGCGAGTTACGTCTAAATCTTATACACTCCTATGTTGGTGTTGAAATGCTGCATTCAGATATACTTCGTCGTTCTATGCCCCTCACACATCTTAAAGTTCTATTCTGTGAAAATGTTAACAGTAGAGCACTGCTGGTGCTATCCAGTTGGTATTATCTTACTTTAAAGTCTTTGATATGGATTGATTCTATGGACCCCAGAAGAATTATACCAGCAACATGCGATCCGACCGAGCCCGACAGGTAAACCAAAATACGTTTATCATATTTGTGTATTGATTAGCTTTAATATATCGGATTAACTAATATATTAATATACATTATATACATTATTCTACTGCAGCCCCGATTCATTAGTATTTATTGCTTGGAAATGTACCAAACTTGTGGAGATTGTGTTCATTGGTCACAAATACTACCAAGAAAACTTGTTAGCTATCGCACGACTACGGGGATGTTCCCTTAAATCATTAGTGTTTGCACAAAGAGACATTGCAACCTACAGTGACACATGGCACAAGGCTGAAAGTATCACAGATGTAAGTTTCCACATTTTATGTTGAGGTTTATGGCTGCATGTTTTATTTTGTATAATATATATATATCACCGTTTTATCTATATAGGAAATACAAGAAATCATAGGTCATCCTTGGGAACAGTTAAGTGATGCCGACTTACCCGCGGTTGTTAAAAATCCATTTAAAGGTGATAGCAGAGATGTGATCATGCCATTGGTCCTCCGTGACCAAAAGTAATACTGAACATGAATTAAGGAAAGATCACTCCCCAGTATCAACCATCGACATCTCCACCTATTTCTGGGCGAGCCACAATCTCAGAAGTAAAGTTACAATGTTATATTCTTTATTTTTCTATACGATTTGTTTTTTATGGGAACTACAGATGAAACATCATACAGCGAACATGTGCAGACTCGTAACCACAAAATCGAGAACTGAATCGTTACAATGTCTGGAAGGATCACACAGTTCCAGTGTGTAAATAGCGGGGCTATAAAACGCACACAAGTTCTCCTGTTTTACAAAGATGTTATCAGTTCGTTTGTGAATATGATAAGCCATAGTTAACCATGTCTTTCTTGAGTCCGTGAAGAAGTACCTAAATTATGTATGAAACATCCCTATGAATGAGATGATCTCCCCGTTTATCAGATTGGAGAACAAAATGATATGTGATGATTTTTGTTATGAGAAACCTTTTGTAATGGAGCATACTGCTAAAAGTGGTGGTATCAAAACTGGTCAAGAGCAGAGTATATTTGTTAATGATTGTTCCTCTCGCCAATGAATACTACAGGAAAGAACATATATATATTATATAAAGATACAACAGTATTCTTGGTAGATGCTAAGAATCAGCATTATAAGACGACCAAGGTCTTCCTTCGCAGACCTTTTGTGTGACGTTTTCCTGTTAATATCGTAGGAAAAGTGAAATGTACGGGAAAAAAGTGATGGGAACGCACACCACTACGAGAGGTGATCATTGTGCACGAAGCAAATGAAGAATTTGAAACTACGAGAAAAAAAAGAACAAAAAAAATTGGGAAGGAAAGGAAACTGGCCGATTTCATGAAGTTCCACTGGAAAGCGTAACGAAATTCCACATGTATGTAAGTAGAAACTTGTTTAACAAATATTTTTCCAAGTCTATGGGAACCTAGATCAAGCGAGCGCCAAGAGCATGCAGTGTGAGAATGAATAACTAAAAAAAATAATGACTTCAAGATAAAGAACTTGATGTCGAGTTGCGCAAATGTTAAACAAACAATGCACTCAGTGAGAAGTCGTTAAACAGCGATCCGAGGTTATTTTTAATACCAAAACCAATCGGACGCTCTTGTACAAATAGGAAAAATGAATGTGTGCCGAGAAGAGTGCGGTCGATTTGGTGGTACGATGATAAAAGAAAACAAGCATAGTTTGCACAATAGAGAATTAGTTGTTCTGCATTATGGGGAGGCGAATGAAGTTTGATACATCGAGAATTCTGCGACCTCCATGAAAAGTACCGTCTCTTCACCGTGCTCTTAGCGACCGCTAACACGAACACAAAAGTATAGTTATCTATTCAAGAAGAAAAAAAAATGAGTCGGAGGAATTAGCTGCTAATCGTGTATGTGTATATGTATGTATATCTGTATTATCTGTCGAACTTTAAACGTTAAATATTCGGATGCCGCGTGCATCTATTTCTGTCGTGCGATTAATGATGACGATTTTCGAACATTTAAAAAAAGAAACAACAAAAAACAAAAAGGATGATCCACAAACACAAAGAAAAAATACCAAAACAACAACAAGAACACAAGCGTATACAGTTTATTATTCTGAGAGGTTATTTACTTTTTTTCGAGCCCTTGTATAATTATTATATTACATCGTCGTGTATCGTACTTGTAGTCACACGTATACCATTGTTTTTTATATGTGGTTCTGTACATACATTCATGCGTTTAATGAGAAAGCGAGAAAGTAAGAGAGTGAGAGAGAGAGAGAAAGCGAGAGAGCATGAAATAGAAAGAATGAGAGAAAACCAGAGTAAGGTGAAACGGGAAAAAAAGTATCGGACATGCGCGAAAGATCGCGAAGTTGCGCCTGAAAATTTAATATGATGCATAAGGGGAAAGAGGAGGAGGGATTTAGGGGATAGATGAAAGATGAGGGACGAAGTAATATATAGCTGTTTAATTTGAACGAAAGGAAAAAATAATGGGAAACAGATGTAATAGAGAGGTTCGATTGAGAGCTAGGCACAAATACGAGGATAACTATTTCTTTTTAAACGATTTATGCTGTTATACAAGATGAACGGGCCTTAATATGTACCTGAGTCGCGGTAAGAATAAATTTATCGAGAGCGAAAGAGAGAGAAAGAGATCGAACGTGAGAAAGCAAGAGAGAGAGAGAGAAAAAGAAAAACAGGAAATCTGACACGCGACAGCCACCATTAAAGAAATATAATCGTAGACACCTTAATAACCATTTTTTCGGCGATTCGCTAGAAACACCTGCCGGTTTCTCGCCAAAAAATGACTGACGGGTTTAAGGTATTCTCGGCGCCCTTTCATTTCGTATTCCGTGCACGCGTATTGTTTTCAAGGTCAAGTAAATTCTGTAACGGAAAGAGACCGTCTGTTATTGTTCCTTGTTATCACGAATTATATTCATTTCGCGAACAAACGGGAAAAGAAGCAAACACAATACCACAGTTGTTGTTGCTCTTCATTGACCATATTGACGTTGCGTGGACGGGCCAGATTTTATTTACTAAGAATTTTTTTTATTAATATTATTATTATTATTATTATTATTAATATTATTTTTCTTCGTGCGTGTTTATTTTTTTTGTTTGTTTATTTTTTATCGAACGAAGGTCCCGCATAAGCAGATTACTCGTGGGCACGGTGCCCGGCGTGTGAGTCTGAAGATCGCGCGAGAGAGAGGGAGAGAAAGCGAACTAGAAAAAAATATAGAGTAAAAGAGAACAGTGTGAAAGAACATATGAATACGTGACGTTGCGATACGGAAGCGTATTAGAGAGAAAGAGAGAACGGATTATTAAAGAAATAAAAATCGGGAGAAACGATATGCGATCGGATACATGTATTAGATATCCAACGGGTAAATAGAAGCAGAACAAAACGAGTTTAAAAAAAAGGAGAGAGATGAAAGAGAGTAATGATGAATCGTTAAATGTTATTCAGATGATACGTAGTACCATCTCTGCGAATCCTCTGTACAAAGTCGTAGAATGAAGCGAGAATACTAAAAAAAAAAAGTAAAAATAAAAGAGAGAGAAAGGCGGGCCGTGCAGCCGCCGCCTTAACCGTACGGGCACAAGCCAACACTACTACACGTATAATATCGAATTAAACGCGATGACAAACCAAGCATAAGACTGAACCTGCCGAGAAAGGTATATACACCAGGTTGAGGCGGTTTGCTGCACGCGCCTCTGTCCGACCGTCATATTCATAAAGCACAGGACGATCCCGACTAAACGGAAAGCGTAAAATCGTTCGCGAATGAAATCGTAGCAAATTCGTAGCAAGTTCAATCGTTGTCTAGCGTTTCGCGCGCGATCGTAGCCTGCGCGCCGTCGCGTCGTCGGTTTTCGAAGTAAACTCGGAAAACAAAAAGATATGAAGTAAAGTATCGCTTCGTTCGGTCATTCGGGCAAATCGTGTGTCGCCGACGGTCTCTTCCTCTCTTCAACCATTGTTTTCCAGCTTTCCGTCTTAGCTCGGCGGCCCTCGTCAATTCGCCGCCCCGATTCAATGCGCCATGCGAACACCAATTTATGAATATGCGCGCGTCGTTCACCTCGAACAAACGATAAAAACGTTAATAAGAAAATTTAAATAAGGAAAGGATGGTGCACACCAGCTAGTGTTTTTAGATCGGAACTCAAACGCCCCCGTTTCACGAAGAGAAAGAGAGAGAGAGAGAGAGTGAACCAAGAGAAAAATAACAAAAACCTGCGAAATAAGTAAACAAATGAAACGCTCGCTCGACAGCGAATTCTCGTAGCCGATTAATAACTAACCATGTAAGCCAGCCTGCCAAGAATCAAAATAACTGTATAATATCAAACGAACGCTAGCCAGTACAGAATGCTAAGATCTATTTTTTAAGAAGCGAATGTATATTTTTGTACTAAGGCAGGCCTTAGTGTGAGTCGTGTTGTAATTGTTGAGCGCGCGAGCACTCGCGATGGCAAAGACCGAAGACGAAGACCGTGCTGTGAAAGATCCGTGATATTCGCGTCGGCTTTCAGCGAGAAATCGTAACGAAATATCTGCGAGACGTGAGGTGTGTGAGAGTGAGCGAGAGAAAGAGAGAGAGAGAGAGAGAGAAAGAGCAAAAGTGAAAAGAATGCAAGAGGCATCTTCGCTGAAGTAACCGAAGTTTGTTCGTTCGTTCGTTCGCGCGGGAAACAACCAGGGGGAAAGTAAAACCATTATTTAAGATCGTCCCTGCTTGGATCTAGAACGGGTGGGCTGTATTAGGTATAACGGGCGACGATAAATCGAGAACAAAACATCTGTGATAAAATGTGAAATCTTAGAATGGGTGCTCGGGAAAAGGCGGTCGAAAGAGAGGGGGATGAAACAAGAATAAAAAAAAAGGGAACAAGCGTGCGTTTACAGAGAGATACTAACGAAATAGAAAAAAAAATAATGCTAACGTGTAACAAAGGGTCGCGGAGGTTAAAGGTGTTGGAGAGGACGGAATCCTGCGTATGCATTAGGGAAAACGATATAAGGCGAAACACGTAATTCCTACGAAAAACAAATAAAACTAAAAATAAATCGTTTAGAGGCGCTTTTAGAAGATCTATCATGCGAAAGTGTTCGTCATGCATGTTGACTAATTGACGACGGATGGAGACTGTCTTTCGACGAGATAGCCCGGTCTAAACTATCGTAGTGGGTGCCACAGTCCCGACCGTCCCTCTCGCGGTAACCGTTTCTCGCTGCCGTTCGGCGTCCGACGGGAGGATTCGATCGTTAAACAAGACGCCTGTACCGACGAGAATTCACACGTCGAATCCACACGTCACGCTTGGGGAACGATCGGGGGGAACACGGCTGTATACCTCGAACGTTGCTTACAGCGAATTTCTGACATTCCACTCGAAACCCGCGCGAAAACGCATCGCGCGCACGATCTCGTCCGGCGTCGTGCAACGCCTAAAGTTCTAATCCAGTACCTCGAAGACATAGTTTCGAGCGAAGAATAGTCGCGCCCGCGTTGGACCCCCCTCGACACCCCCCGGGGGTAGTAAGCTCGCGGGGTCGAAAGAGCGAAAAGGGGGGTGCCCGACGATTTATTCGCGCCCGTGTTCCTTTGTTGATCGATTTTTGAGGATCGCGCGAATACCCGGGAATCCTCGTCGGACCCGCTCGCGATCTCGGGACGGAGTCGGTACACGGCACGCCACGAGTAGTATTTATAAGTTCCTAAAGAAACGAGGAAAGAAAAATATTTTACAAGGTTTTAAGTATGAAATAGAACGAAGAACCGACATTACGAATAAGCAAAAACCACACGCGAGGGATATGTCGTTTAAGTGACAAGAATTCTGTGCGCGGGGCCCGTGCGCGGCCGGAATGAAATCAAATAGGAAAATGTTTTCGACGCATGCTTCATTGAAAAACATCCGTATGCTTTGGGGGATGGGTTCGACCGCTCCTCGGAACGTCATCCGAGCCGCGGAGCACGTTCATCCTGATAACTCGGAAGCTTATTTCGATGCGGAGACGATGAAAAACCGTTCTCGACTAACAGCCAAACGACTAATTGGGAATCGCGGTGTTACACTCCTCTCCGTTGTGTGTATATTATTGATTCGTTCGTAGAAGCGATTATTAAAAATGAACAATGTTTCCGGTTATTTTCGTTTCGTAGATGGATGGTCGATAAAAGAATGTGTCGAATAAATTCTCGGGTTGAACGCGAAGACCGAGATGTGAAGCCGGATTTTCACCGTGGAAATCGACGCGTGTCATTTAAAGTATTACGACCTTCGTTAGGCAAACAGAGAGACCGTATGTGTTCGGTTCAGCGTGTAGTTGGTTGATTCGTCTTGTTTGCGGGATTGTACATTCGTCCGGAGGCACAGCACTAGCAACCGTTCTTCTTCATTTTGTTTATTTGTTCTTTTTTTTTATATACACGTCTATACATATAATATTCTATCTATATATATACATATATAATTTACAAGTACGCGTATGATCCATTCCAATCGAAAGGGAGGGGGCGGGCGTAGAAAACGTGGCGAGAAATGAGCGACGGAGTTTCACGAGCAAGAACCAGATGATCTTTCATAGATGGGAACAACTTTGTGGATAAGTATTGGACGCTTAGAGGGGGTATGATAGCGAACAACAGCGCGCAGTCTTGATTAGATCGCTGTATAAGGAAATACACGGGTGATTTATTTGTGACGTTCGTATATTCTCGATTATTCTTATTAGCGTCGTGCGACGGCTGTACAGGGTGTTCCGGCAACGAACCAGATCAATGGCGCCGAGAAACGAAAACGATTTTGTGGTTCGCGCGTTTCGTGCATTCCGGGTCTCTGTTTACATTCGTTCCCTCGGACACGCGTGTCGCGTCAACATGGCGGAAACTTGTTCCTGTACAAACTCTATCGAAATATTTCCAGCCAGTTTGACTCGCTTAAAAGTTTAGCCATTCGCGCGCGCGCGTGTATGTGTGCGTGTGTACCAATCGACGCGAATAGACTCGAGGTACAGAGCGGTGTTCATCGGCTCGTCAGTGACCTTCGGCAGTTCATTGATTTCCACCCTGCCACAGTGTCAGGATGGGAAACGCCGAGCCCCCTCGAGTACCATTGTTTTAATTTTCGAATTTTCGGCAGCTTACTTTTACCCCTTACAACGACAAATAGGTTCGTCGCGCGAGTAAGAAAGACCGAAAGGGAAGCGGGGCGGAACACCGTTGATTCACTGTTGATTTATTGTTAACAATCGATTACACGTCCGCGTAGAGAGCCGAGGGTTTCGTACAAAAGCGAGGCGACGATGAAAATACACCTGAAATGTACGAACATGGTTACCGAAAATAAAAACGATGGGAAGGTTAATCGATCGCCGGACGCCCTGTACATCTCGAAGTTCTCGTTTGAAACCGCATTGTCCACAGCGCCGGGGATACATGGGTCGAGAACGATATTCCGATAGTCCGCGAACTCCTCGATCGATACGTAACAATATTATTGTAATGATATCACCGAATACGGCGTTTAGATGTATATGTATAAGCTTAAGGGCCGAAGTATAGCCGACACGCGAGCAAGCTATTATATTTAATCGTTGAATCGCCGGATAAGACGGAACGAGATCCACCGAGACACTTCTTCCAACGCGAAAAGAAGAGGAGAATCTATCGTTGAGCGTACAACACACAGAACCAGTTGGGAAACAGAAACCGGGCCCAAAAAAAAAAAAAAGAAACCAGATTATATCTCGTTGTCAATCATTCCGTTTATGGTTTTAACACGAAAACGTGCAACGTTCCATCGCCGCGAATGGGACATTCGAACGGATCGCGATCGGTTGGAGCCGGGAATACGACCGTCGACGATCATCGGGGAGAATCTAGATCGACGGAGAGAATCGTGATAGCCACAACCGTGTCACGGCTTCTTCGTTGGTCCAGGTTCGAGCAAGACCGGAGAGTATAGCGCGAATACGCCGGCTCGCTTCATAAGACTGCGTGTGTTTCGGCGTGGAGGATCTTTCTAGCCTTCTAACGACCACCGAGGTCGCGTTAGGGAAGCTTTATTGTACTAGACCGGCGGGGTGTTCCTCCAAGCTTGTTAATTGTGAATATCAAGAGGACGCCGCGCCGGTCTCTGGACATCGCCTCGACGATTCGCAAGTTCTCGGTTCACGCTGTGAACCATCTCTCGTTGATAGTACAATAATTGTCGTCGCGAACTGCCGCTTCGAAGATCGGCCGGATCGCTTCCGGATGATCGCAGTTGAAACGTCTCGAGACCATAACCGGCGATCGTCGACGTGCCACAAACTGACTTGAATTTCTCCGGTACGATCACGGTCGGCGAGAGCGTAAACCAAAGCACTCCCGCACAACAACGTTTGCTAGTCCGACTGTTCGATACCCGAAGGGTGAAATAGTGCAGCAACGATCAGCCTCGCGGTACGCGTTCAAGCGTTAAATGTCAACGTTCTCTCGTTCGTTCGTTCCAGAGGAAAGAGGGAGGCGTGAACGCGATGTTACCACGAATCGATGGTTATGTACGTGGTTTCGCGTTTCGCACAACACGAACACACACACACACATATACATACACACAGAAAGATATATATATATATAGAGAGAGGGGGGGGGGGGGGGAGAGAAAAAGAGAGACACACTCACACGTTCATGCACACGCAGCTAAACAACAGCACACGGATACAGACACCTGTAGGCATAGTGACGCAACGTGTTTCAACCCATTTAGAGCACTCCGAGAAACTTTTTCTCTCCTAGGATTTTCAACACTTGCGATATAAGGCGCGTTTCGCGTGGTTTTCTTCTTCATTTTAATCAAGTAAACTGGGAAGCAAGGAAGTAAATTAATCGTATTCTATTCAACGCCGCGGCCGGCGTGGATCGTCGCTCGTGTCCGAGCGATCCTCGCGGCGATCGATAGTCGTAGCACGAGGAGCCGCGCGTAGCCGTGTAGGTGTATTACAATGGGTTAAACGTTGTTAAACGAGATTATAACACGATGTTGCAACGCGTCCGCCGCATAAAACACCGCGTCTCGAGCCTGTCGCGTCGCTCGCAGACGAAACGCGCGCGCGCGCGCCCGCGCGTGATTTCTAAGCGCATCAAACGAGTTGCTGCACCCGCGCTCCCGAGACTTTCACGCGCGCTCGTTTAATGCATTCGCAGAGCGACCCGTTGTCATCGATTTTGTCCCGCCACTGCGTTGCCTCGCCGATGCTTCTTCCTTCTTTCTGCGCCGATCTCGCCTTCGCAGCCGCTGGTTCCGCGAGCTCTTTTCGCACGGCTCGCCGAATTAAAATTCGAGCTTGTCCGCCGAATCGAACCGTCTCCACCGGGACAAATTTTGTTCGTCGCGATGCGATCGACTTTCTAAAAAGATTTCCAGCCTCGGTCCGCCTTCGCACACGAACTTCCTCATCACGGAAGTGCATCGAGAATCCTGCGTTTCAAAAGTTTCGCCGAAGAACCCTCTCGATATATCCCCAAGGCTCGCCGAGAGAACGTCCCTCGGAGTTTCGCGCGTTATGAATTCCGACCCGACGCTGCGAGAGCACGCAATGTCCCGCCGCTAAATACAATCACGCGAATTAATAATTAATCGACGTACAATCATATATTGCAATAATTTGTTATCGATTGACGATCGCCATGCATTTTACTTTGTAATGTGCCCGCGCCGCTATCCATCAGACGACAATGTGCGTTACTCACGGAACGATCAGATATGCAAATTTCCCGTCTGACTTCGCTTTCAACGCGCCGGGCTCGTTTTCTTTCCTGCAGTTTTTCTCGCGGAACAGATTTAGACGGGAATTAGGTAATCCCTCAAGCTCGAGCAGCAGCAGCAGCTCGTTCGGCGAACGGAAATCAAGCACGACGAGAACGCAGTGGGGGATTAAAGAAAAGAATGATGTGCGACAAAAAGAAAGAAAGAGAGAGAGAGAAACCAAACTCGGGAGAATGAATGGAAAATCTTGTTTGTTAATCTCGTCTGGAATAAACGGAGCCAGCCTCCGCGTATCTCTTCGTATTCTGCGTGTAATATACATACATCTATATCGCGTTGTTTTCCATGTTGTTTTACTTACCGATGGCAAGACTAACTGAATGAATATATATATTATATATACGGTGCACATACGGTATATATACATATGTATAATATTATATGTATGCGTGCGTGTGTGAACGACGCTTAAGGGACGCTTTTTCCGGGTCCCCTCGGGGTCGTTGCTCGGATTTGTTTGCCGAATCGATCGTAGAAACACCATTTTGCAACTACGTTCGCTGGACTCGCGATGCTCCCCGTTCGACCTCGGAGCCGTTTCGTTGTAAACGTCGACGCCAATGGCCACCTGTTCGAAATCCCGGGCCGAGACAATAGCGGAGGCCACGTTGTCCTCCGTCGGGAAATATTTTTTTTTTCTTTTAGTGGCGTATGAAAAACGCAGTTCCATCTGGTTCGTCGCCGAGTCGCGCGGTCCAATCGCGCAACCGAAAATGCATCGTCCGAAAGTTGCATCGATTTCGTCAACGAACGACGACGTGCGTCCTTCGAAAGGACCTCTGTGTCGGCGAAGGATCCGATGGACAGCTCGTTGAACGCATTAAGCAGGAATCCGCTATAATGGATAGTGAAAGAAAATGAATCTGAGAAGCGGCTAAACGTTTCGTAAAAATTCGACGGTTGAAAAATTATTGTACGAAAAATGATTTTCGAAACGTAACATATTTCGCTGTATCGACTTCTCAAGGTTAGTGGGCGGGGTAGCGACCACCAGTGCCGTCGATATCGACGCTTCGCCCCCGCGGCTTTGCTTTACTCCTGCGTTATAGTCGCGAGCCAAGGCCGAATAGGTGACCACGGACGTTGATAATTTTCTGTTCATAATTAAACCTCTGTGTACAAATCGACGAAAGTTTAAACCGATCGAAATGTTCGTGTTCCAAGTCTTCTCTCGTTAAAGCGGAGTCTCAACGCGTTTATTCATCTGTCTATCTAAATAGCGAATTATTTCGCACGTTAGCGCACGAACAGCCGAAACAATCGCCATTTCGCTTGCGCTTGAGAACATATTTAAACAAATTACGCTCTCGAGATCCGGCTGTCCGTATTTCGCTCGATTCGGTGCTGTCCCCAATTTATTGTCGCCCGGACTGCGGATTCTATGCATTTATGATGAAATTGTGTAGTTGCAATTCGAAACGATAGAAAGTTCGAGAGAACATGGCGGTGATTAAGGAAAGAACGAACGTGCCATTTGTTTTACCATTTTTTTAAACGAAGCAGAACATTTTTATTTCGCATACAAATCCGTAGTCTGGTTGTCACCAGTGACGTAGAATTATTCCTACGAGATTACACAGTTGTACCGGTGCAGTACACAAAGGCTGCGTCGCGACTACCTGGGAATTTTCGGATGCTTCTTCCTTGTCGATGAGACACTTATTCAGGTAAAAGTAATTAAGTCTACTGGACGGGTACTGCTGTGTTTATCAGCTAGCTTTCTTCGCGAACAGAAACGAAGGCGAAATCCGAATAAAGAGTGGACAGCACCGTGTCCAGTGACCCGGTGCGAGCATGTCCAAGCGACGTAGTTTGTTACGTTCCTTTTGAAACTACGATTTTTCTACTCAGCCTGCAATCTCTTACAACGATTGCGTGTTTTCAAAGTCTCTCGTGTACTGCGGCAGCTGCCCTTCCGTGCAGTGGCGCCGGAATTTTTCCTATCGTTCGTGACAGACACTTCCATTCAGGTTCGAACGGCGGTGAACACTCTCGCCGGCGTGAAACGCTTCCGGTAAATGGTCATCGTGTTCAACCGTCGATGATCAAAATTACAACGGAACTGAACCCGGACCCGATCTTCGGCCTTGTTCGCCGATCGATAAACCGTTCACGCCCGGGAATACGAATTTTGTTTTAATCGATTCGTAGAGACGCGGAAACTCGCACGTCCGAAAATCTGTTGCGAAGCGATTACGTTGCAATAGGAAAAAGAAAACTTGCTACGGCGTTGATAAAATGATGCAACAGCGAAGATCGGTCCGAGGTGTAACTTCGACGAGGTGCAGCAACTCGATTTAGACGGATCCTGTTGAATGCTGTTGAATCATGTTCATCGCGTATAGTTGATTGCGAAGCGGTTTCACGCGTTTCGATAGTGTTAACACCGTTCGGAGGACGTCGTGCCAACTCACGGGGTTAATCGTGGTGTGGCAGGGGGTCAACGATCATTGCCAACATGCCGCGAACGATAGCGATCGGTTAATATCGTAACTTGTAACGCGACTATCGTAATTATCCAAGAATTGTTCTTTTTTTCTTTCTTCAACGATCGTCCACCCCGCTTACGCGTGGACACGGACAAGCATTTTTACGTGCGTAATCGTTGATACTGTCAAGCAAATCAGTATTCTTTCGAACTCGGACATCCCGTAGAATTGTACGCCGGTCTATGATTTTTACGTCACTTCCTTGATTATATAGAAGTCAAATGTTTTTCGCAAGTATCAGTCGATTTTTAAAGATGTATCAATGGATTAATAAATCGTGCATGGCATAACATTGTTGTACCTGTTCGTTTCGCACCTGTCCCTTATCAGCCGATTATCGAAGAGGTAAGAATAAAAATAATTCGTTCAATGGAATAGAAACTTTATCGGTTCGGTTCGGTTCATTCATTTATTTGTTGACATAGATGTCGTTGGAAAAAAAGATGTCAAGCACTGCGATAAAGGTCCTCGTTTGATTAAACATATGATTTACAAGAAAAATCATGTTCAAGTGTAACTCAAAGGAAAAATGGAGTACACAAAGCTAGATCTATGTTTGTAAAAATATTTATTTTATTTTTTCTTGTTTAATAATCTAATCATTTGAATGATGTTCTAATAAAAGTACAAGTTACAATTGTCGAGCTACAAAAGAGTATGTACGATTGTTCTTACAAATATTCGTGCATCGTAAATATTGTTCTTGGGAATGTAAATATTTAATTTTGTTTGTCTGTGATGAATATCGCGAGAATTCACGTTTTTAGAAATATCAGACGGAACGAACGGCTGTTCGATCGAGATTACACGAATTCCATGACTGTCGAAAGATACTTTTGCAAGCAACTGCAGGTTATTTTTGACCGAAGAGAGAGAGAGAGAGAGTTTCGCGGAGGAGGTCAATCGAACGTTTGGAATCATCCGGGCTTCCACGAATTCGATTTAGTGGGCTGGAATCAACGAAGCTAGATAAGTCCGACGAAAGAATGGCCCAGCGGTGAAGAGGAGTACCGCAGAGAATACGACATGCAAGAAATTGATCGCGGAGGAACAAAGAGTTTAAATTTAGCTGTCGAACGCTATCGCTTAATCTGACGTTCTATCAACATTCATCCTATTATCACTTATCTGACTGGTTAAAAAAAAAAAAGTTGGCGGTTCGTCACGTGCTCGGCTCGAGTCAAAGAGTCGAGAAGCGACATTTCCTATCGAGTTTAAAGTATTCATCCATTGCAATACCATATATTCGTGATAATGAAACGTATCTCCTATTTGCGGACAGATAAAAACCAAGCATGATTGTCCAGATGCTTGTCCCTACTATCGAAGAACGCAAATCGATAGTATCATTGAAAAGCCAACAGAGATATATTCGGAGCGGAATTCGTGGGTATGTGTATTTAAAAAAAGATTGATAAGGCAGAACAATTAATCGCTAATCAAAATATTTCCCCGCGTGAATTATCGCATCTGCGTAAATGATTCACACAATTCCGTGTTCGTGTTGCTAGAAATTCAAATTCGAGAACTCGCAATAATGTGTCCTTGAGATCACCTTGAACTCGCGAAGATAACAATTATCTCACAGTCATTGGAAAATTCTACGATTGAAGACATTGAATATAGCCGTACGAATAATTTCGTACAAACTACGAGACTTCTTAATTGTAAGGTAAGTATACAACACCGTTTATAAATCACAATGATTATAACGAAAAGACAGTAAAATCAATTTTTAACGAATGAAAATATTTAGAACACTGTGCGTAGTATTTTACATTGTACGAACTCCTCCGTATCTGTTTGATCGTTTAAAGACACTTATTTTATTCTTATTTTTTAAATCGTTCTTGCGATACTAATGTATTCCCTCTTAATAGAACGCTAACAAGAGATACAATCTTTGCTAGCTAAATAGCTCGATAGTTCGTGATACGATCGGGACAGAAATTAGATAACAAGCATTTGGCATAACTCGAGGAGCATATCGCGTGAACGACGAATCCGTACACGAGATATACATATAAGCAATTCGAAGATTTGAATTAACGTGTGACTAATCAGAGTGATCGCGTAGCCGCCGTTCCGAATGCTGATCCGATTTGAAATGCCCTCCAATACGCGGCGGCCGTTGCCCGATTGGCGGTTACCGGTGCAGGTTCGAAAGAGAAGGGAATGCGCAGAAGCACGTGGATTTGTTTAGACGACTGTCAAGCCCCTTTCGTAGCGCATTTACAAAGTCCGTGGGGTGCTTCCGGTAAGCCCCGTAGCTGGCGGCGGCGCTTTCCCGACAAACGATACCGGGGGCCAACGGGGGCGACAAGATCCACTGTCTACCCAACCCCGCTCCTCTCCCTCATCCCTCCTCTCACCGATTCCTGCCCCTCCCACCAGCCCTTCTGTACCACACGGCATTACACCTCCGATGCGGAGACAGAGACAGAGACAAAGTCTGGGACAGGGGCAGGGGAGGAGTGACGACGGCGACGATGCCCGGCGAAACGAGCGATGGAGGAGGGGAAGACATCAACGGCGGACAAGGCCGCCATATTGAATCACTCTCGTTAATTTTTGCGCAGAGGCGGCGTGAATTTTTTCTCCTTGCGCGGAAGGTAGCGGCTCAAGGTTGTGTCTGGGTCTCCGGATCGTGACGATCGTTTCGCGGTTACCGCTGCCACGCGTCACCCCGCGCGATCACCGTGTTTGTTGTTCCCTAGTGTTGGACGGGTTGTGTCTGTTTGTCTTTTTCCCCACCAAAAAACGTAAATGGTAAACGCGATGAACGGATACGAGGCACGGGAATGGTTCGTGGAAACATGCGGAAATCGTGGCTCCAGAATCGCCAGGCGGTGAAGTGTGCTCGCGATAGGGAGGGACACTCGAGGGAAGCGAAGTGTACGCGTACACTGACTGCGGTATGTCGTGTGCGCCATGTCATTGTATGTAAGCGATAGTATAGAGTGTAATATATATCGTGGAGTGGAGTGAAGTGGAGTGGAAAGCGACCGGCTACCTTGCCTGCCTAACTGTCTGCCTAACTGCGTGTCTTTGCCCGCCTGCCTGCCTGCTTGCCTACCTGACCGACTACCTGATTACTACCACCCATCAGCCCGTTTTACTCGACCGCCTTTGTGTAATTGTTTCGTATGCCCGAACGATTTACACAAATTCGGACCAATCTTTTCCATTGACCGACCGCTCTACGGCTGGTTCAGGTACGTGTACTTTCTTCTCGCGAACGCCGCTGGCAGACGTTGGCGTGTGGGGGTCAAAACACTCCGGTCTCGGCGTTCGTTCCAGGGAACGCGGGATTATCAATGTAGTAGGAAATATGTACGTTGTGCACGCGGAGACATAAAGAGTCGCGTGTCGCTGTCGCGCGAGCTGGCGTCGCACGTCACCAGCGAGCCGAGCCGAGGCGAACGTTCGCGTGTGTTCACCCGACACTCGAGCCACAATATTTTGAATTGCTCGACCGATTAATTACAACCGAACTCAGTCTCGATTCTTCTATTTCCATAAGTAAGCCGTCGGTCCACGTCGAACGATTCACCGCGGTGTTTCGTTCCCGTCGCTGCTTCTATTTCTTTCCTTGATACACCAGAAAATGATAAAGAGAATGAGAAGCCCGAATTGGTACGAATCGATGTTACGCGACTTCGGCGAGTTCGTTACATTTTTTTCTTCCTCTGCGGTCTTTTTCCTTGTACAAAGATAAACCGTTCTTTCCGAAGTTTTGTAATACAGTCGATGGAACATTCGTTTTTTTTTCTTTTCGCATTGGAGAATTTGGTTCAAACTATTTACTTGGCGCGATAAGATTAGCTCGACGTGAGGTTGTAACGGTCGCGTACGTTTATTAGGTTAGGAAGAAATTGCAAGATTACCGTAGGTCGCTTTAGGGTTCACTTACCGGTTTGGGGACTTTGGGTTGTTTGCTTACCGTATAATTTCATGTTGACTCGTTGAAGGAGTGGATGTCGAATTGCAAAGGTATTTTATTTGATATAAGTCTTTCACGTAGTACATATATGTACATACTATTTACGGTTGTTTTTTTCTTTTTTTTTAGAGGTAAACGTATAATTAAGTACATATCACATTTAGAAGCGCTGCTTTGTGCACGATAACGAACATAACGAAACGAGCCTTGCTTATGTTTATTCATCGTTTCCCCGTGGAATTGTGAATTAAAGTAACGAAACTGGTATGAAAAAGTCTGTGACATCAATTCGAGAGTTTAGAGACCCTACTCTGTCACGTGATCTGGAAAGTGTGCGGCGGGAGATCCGAGAGAAACTCCGTGAACTAGTTAATTCTTTCGCGGGAGAACGTAATAAGTAGATGCAGCTGAAAAAAAACTCAAAACGCTTGTTGCAAGATTGTTGTTGTTATGCATCATCTTCGTCGTATTAATATGATATGAAATCTTTTCCAATGGAAGATGCACGAAGTACATCGGCGGTCATAATTACCGTCCACCCCACTCCGACAGCTCCCGGTTCATAACACATGAGTAACAAGAGTGGGGTGGACGGCTATTACGACCGTCGATGTACCTCGAGCCTACCGTTTTGAAAAGCGTGTTGTAACATGTTATCGCTCCGTTTTCCTTATCTGTTACTTTGTATATCTAAAGGGTGTAATGAAGCCATTACTTAGCAAAGTCGATGCTTAAGTGTGCTCCGGGTATACCCGGAGCATATCGGCATCGTTCCCGATCACGAGAAAAAGAGTGGCAAATAGTGTCGCATTACCTAGAGGTCGCGCTCGGTTTCCTCGATACAATAGTAATTACGAGATGCGTGGACGATATCAAATACGTTGCGAAAACATTGTAACTCCTTGGTCCCTGCGGCCGGGGATGCCGGCAGTGGGGACTCCGTCGAAAAATCGATTTCCCGTAGGGCATAAGGGCGCGGGAGGAGCGAGGGCAAGGGAGAAGTTAACGGAGACGAAATTCGGGAAAATCCGCAGAGAGAGAATGAGAGAAAGAGAAAGAGAAACACGGTCGGTGACGGGCGGGAGGGAGAAAGAGAGAGAGAGATTGGTTTCTAGCCCGTTCCCGATGCCGCTCGTGTGGGTGAGTGGCTGACGGTTTGTGGTAGGGGGTAGACCGACGACGGGGTGAGGGGAGAAATAATTAATGTGCGACCGTACCTCTCCCCTCGCGGTACAGGGCACCCTCCCTCCCCCTCTGGCCTCCCCTTCCCCCTGCAACAGTCTTGTACCGCTACGCTTAGCTGCCATTGTGCCGAGACGCCACTTCCGAAGCATCAAATTCAATTCTTCGATTTCGTGCCGCCACTTCTTCGCGGAAAATCTCAGCCGCGATAAAGGAAGACGAAAACGGGCACGCGGCGGTGTGTCCGTAGTGCCGGCGGGCCAGTAAAGCGCGCCAATATCCTCGCGCGCGATCTCGGAAACACTGTGTATTCTTCCTGCTGAACGTCTTTCGAATCGCGCGGAGGTTAGGTTAGGACATTGCTTCCGTGGATATCGGCCGATCGCCCGCCTCGCGGGGCCAGCATACCGAATCATTTTTATCGCGTGTTGTAGTACTCTCGCGGCTCTCGATCGCGTTTTCACCGGCGGTGTGTCTAGCCGTGGTTCTGTGTTGTGATCGTGGCGTTTGCGGTTGGGACGTTTGCTCGTTTGCTCCACGAGAGAAACGGAGAGAGAAAAAGATAGATAGTGTGCAAGCGAGAACGAAAGAGAAAGAGATAGCGAAAAAAGAGGGAACTACGATGCCCCGGTGCATGTGAACCACGGGATGATTGGACGGAGATTTTGGTAACCCAGTTATTTTTATTCCGGTGTATCTTTTCTATCGCTTTCGAATTACGGTGTTGCGAAACGTCGCACATCTCTGCCGTTGGCTTCTTTGTAGTGTTTTTTTTATTCTCTTTTCGTCTCGCCGCTTCCCCTCTGGCGAACGTACCCACCGCCTCGTTATTATTATTATTATTGAAATCAATCCAATCGAACCGCACCAGACGAATCGTGGTTATTAATAAATACTTGTGTTTTTTTGTAGAGTCGCCGCGTTTGAGAGAATGGAAGCCATGGATTTGGACGGGGATGCAGTGGTGGACCTGAGTGTTAGGTAAGTTCAGAGAGAATTCGTTTTTTTCAACTGTTTCCATCAAGCTTCAAGATTAGTTTTCTACAATGTTGAATGGAAGCAGGCTGTCCAGTAGCTTGTCAATTTGCAACTGCCATTGTTTACAACAGTCTGATTATGAAATGGGGCTATTGTTACATGTTATGATTATCAAGAATGAAAGCACATAACACATTACACTACCCTATGATAATTTAGAATACTGACCTCTTATCAGCAATAGCAACTGGTAGTTACTTTACATAGATACAGATTATTTTCTTTGTATTAATAGATTTGATTTACATAGCATTATGCTTAAGTATACTTCTCTTCTTGAAGTAATATTTTTTATCATATGTTGTATGTATTTCAGTAGCAGTGGCAGAAGGAATTCTCCATCGATTGCTGTTAACTCTGATGTAGGAGTTCCATTAGATTTAGGTCTTCATTTTTCTTCGAACCCTAATCTGGATAACAGTATGCCGGAAGCACGTAATATCCAAAATGCAGCGAGGGGAATTCTGGCTCCGAAGTCTGCAGATGATAGAAAAACCCGCCGTAACCTTAGACCTAGAATTGAAATAAGTTATGCAGAGACACCGGATGAACGTAGAATAAATGGTTATGTGAATGGAAATGCAGATAGTGATGAAGGTTAATTGAGAAATAATATACTTATTTATAACCTTGGTAGTCTTTGGTAGCATGGGAATAAATATTGTTAAACTATTTATTTACTAGGTGATATGCCTCCTCTGCCTCCAATTAAAGAACTGTCATCAGATGAGCTAGCTGAACGTGAAAGAACACTTAGGAAATTAAGGGAGGAACTTAGATCTGAGGAAATGAAGTTGGTGTTACTGAAAAAATTACGGCAATCACAGCAACTGAAAGAAAACATCGCTGCCGTACCAAAAGTACCCAGCAAGTTACCACCACCAGTTACAGTACAACAAGCTCCCCTTAGGTAAACAAATGTTGTTTTTAAGCACACTTTTAATGACATACAATTAGTAAAAAAAGATTGTATTTTATAGTCATAGAACTGGGAAGGCACCACCACCTCTACTTAGGGGACAACCTGCACCAAGCAGGAGTAGTATACATGTTCCTCCTCCTGGAATGTTATTACCGCCTACAGCAGCCCGAAGTTCTACTTCCAGTACTGGAATACCACCAAACATGATTATACCACAACCACCACACCCTAGAAGCAGGCCACCTAGTGCAACACCAAATGTATCGAATTATCATGCACCAGCAGACCGAACTGAGAGATCCACAAAAGATCCAACCCCCACTCCGGCACATCAAGTAAGTAAGGTATAACATGTCAGATATTTTTAATACATATTTCTATAACTAGTGATAGTTTTAACTGTTATATTTTGAGAATATTTACACTATTTGTTCATTTGTAAATTATGTAAATAACCGTAATTGTGTTTTTGTAAACACAAAGCTGCTTGTTGGATCTCAAGAAAATAAAACCACCGCATCCTTAAGCACACCTGTGATTTCAGAACAGGTATATCCACTAGTCAAAATATATATTAAGTCTTTTGCCGCACTAACTATGAATTCATTTTTATACCAATTTTCTTGTCCCCTTAATAATCATATAATTTCTTTGGCTATGTTTAACCCTCTCATTCTTCCACCTTCTTCTTCCTGTCACTTTTTATGTTTATTATAATTTTTGATGCTTTATTTTATAGAGAATTTAAAAACGAAGTTACACTTTTGTACATGCATCTAATATCCGTTTTTAAAAGCAGGAAAGACAGCCAAGGGATGATAATCAGACGCCTGCGCAACGTCAAGCGGCTGCTAAACTGGCTTTGAGAAAGCAACTTGAGAAGACGTTGTTACAAATACCGCCTCCGAAACCACCTCCACCGGAGATGCATTTTGTACCTAACCCCTCGAATACAGAGTTCATTTATCTGGTTGGTTTGGAACATGTAGTCGATTTTATTACTAAGGAGCCTGCTATTCCACCACCACCAGAACCATTCGAGTGTACGCAATGCAAAACGGATTTTACACCTGTATGGAAATGGGAAAAACCGATCACTGGTGGTAAGAAGGAAGGTCCAAGAGGACAACATGCAACTTTCCAGAGACCTCCGGCAGGTCGTGATCCTAGAGTTATATGCGAACATTGTGTAACGACCAATGTTAAGAAAGCTCTGAAAGCTGAGCATACTAATCGGCAAGTACAATAATTCAGACAAAACCTGGTAAATCTTCTTCCTCGGATTTCTCGTAATTAATATGTAAATGTATACAGGTTAAAGACAGCGTTTGTAAAAGCACTGCAACAGGAACAGGAGATAGAACAAAGGTTGGCACAGGCAGCGTGTCCAAGTCCAGATCCACCAGCTCCTAAACCAGTTCCTAAAGCAGCTACTCCCACAAGAAGAGTAGCAACGCCACCAGCCCCTCCGCCACAGGTACCTCCAGCACCTACGTTGGCACCAACTCCTCCGGCACCCAAACTGCAAGAGCATCCCCTGGTTAAATTGGCTGAAAGTGGGAAATTCAGTCCGCACCACGCGGCTGCTGCCGCTGCTTTGCAGCAACAGTTGCTTAGAGGTAATTTTTCAAACATTAAATGCTCATAGTAAATTGATGTAAGATAAATTGTTTGTAATCTTCTTTGTACAGAGTTAGCAAAGAATCCTGTACCAGGTCTGCCACCTCATCAACCTCTTCCTGCTCACATGATGCCACCATTTACCTCGATATTGTACCCTTATCAGCTGGCAATGGCGCAGGCCAGTGGCAAGGGTCTCGCAGAGTTACAACGACAAGCGGCAGATCTGCAACGTCAATACTTGCTCGATATGATTCCGTCGCAAGCGTCTCAAGCACAAGGCAATCAGGCCCCGCCACGGGCCCATCCACACAATTGGAAGACGTAACCAGACGCATTTAAAGATCAGACAGTAATTGCGAATAAATGAAACTGCAGAGCTGTGTTAGAGAATATCGAGGAGCAAGATTACACATCTTGTATTCTTTTTCCACGACATCGTACTAAAGGGATCTAACGGAGTGTGACGGTTGCATTTTCATGCACTTAGGATAATATACCAATCGTTGGATCGGTATCTTTATTACAAAGTGAAGCTCAAACCGGATTAATGGACGACAAATACTTCTTATATTATTGTGAACAAAAGGAGAAACTATTGACCATCATTTTGTGAATATTGCATTGACGTGTGAGTGTGAGTTTATTGTTATTCGAAAAGTTCGAGGTTTTAATTGCCGCAGAAACAGAAATATGAATGGAAGCATTTTTAGTTATCACTAAGCAAGATCACCATAAAAGAAAAAGAGTTATGAGAAACAAATCTTTTTCGATTCTCGAAGTAGATGAAAAATGAAAGAAATTCAACTGACCAATTGATTCTTCAAAGAGCAATATCCGTTTCTTTTCTTATTATCTTGTGTTGGTATCTATGGTACCAGAAGGAGAAGGAGGAAACTATATAGGTGAATATGTCAATCAATCAGATTCGAGTAAGTGCATAATAACTTGGACGCACATGAATGAATATAATTGCTTCAATTACTACATTATATATATATACATATATATATAAAGAACCAAATGGACATTTGTATGGCACTAAGGACAGTAGTAAGTGTTAACGTGATTAATACGAATTGGTTGATCTAATGATAGTAGTGATAAACGAGGAGCGAGAAACATGTGGAGAAGCGAAACAAAAGTTTCAAACAAAGTAAAAGAAATAGAAGGGTGGAATCTTTTTTAAGACCCTTATAATTAAGGCAACCTTTGTTGGTGGTTCGAATCATTTTTTCCAACCATCGGCGGTACCTGTACTCTGTGTATATCTCTTTATTTTCTTCAAACTGTGAGTATTTTTAAGGCGATTATAAAATGTGAGAGAAAGAGAGGGAGAAAAAGTAAGAGAGAGAGAGAGAGAAAGTGAGAGTGGGAGAGAGAAAGAGTAATAGCTACGACAAAATTGATCTTTGTAAGAAATTGTGTGTGTTAGTGATAGTCAGCAAAAATGAATGTGGGAGTGATAGTAATTTTTCTCTTTTTTTTTTCTTCGTCGAGATACAAGACAAAGAACGAGCATTCAGCATGTTTTTAAATTAGAGTGACACGAGTGTCATTCGCGCACAAATTGTTGTTAGGAAAATTCGTAATAATAATGGTAAGACTTTGGGTCACATCGATGCAGGATGCGTTAAAACATGGAAACGAAACGAACGATTCAAATATCTCTCTCTCAATATATATATTATATAAAAAAATATATAATTATATATATAAATATATATATTATATATATTATCTAAATATATATATTTATATATGTATATATATATATATACAAACAACCGAACGAAGAAAAAAAGAAACACTATGGATATAATAAATTAATGGATAGCGCGATTGATTTCATGTGTCACGTCGATGTAAAAGTATTTAAAGCGAAAAAAAGAAATCTTAACTGGACGTATGTATCCAAAAAGTTTTACCGAACCGCTTCTAAGTGGCAAGATGGCCGAATTTTTACGAAAAGATCCTCTCTAACCAAAAAGATAAAAAGGAAAAAAAAAGATAAGAAAGAAAAAATTTGCACTTGAAAGAGTTTACAAATCTCCGGCACACGATCCCAGTAACGTATTTATCACATACACACATCACTCTCCACCCACTAATAATCCGATGATTTTACATTGATTCCGGCTAACTGATCTTGGTCCACAACAATCTTTCCGAATCACTAAATAATATAGTTAACTGTAGTCTTGATATTTCTCTCGGTATATGATACAAGTTAATAAACTAAAAATAGCATAATCATCTCTCTTTGTACTACGTGATAGATTTTCAACTCAATACTTGATATAAACGAAATGTACACCGTAAACGTAAACGTCTTACGATCGCATAATAGATCAAGATCTGTGTTTTTTGTGTAAGAGGGAAAAATGGAAATCGAAGTAATATCATTGTCTACACGTTTATCATCGTTGCCAGGGCGCTACCGCTGTAATTATCCTCCCGTCGTATTCAAGAGAAACTGATAAGATGAAGAAAAAAGAACCCGATTATTTTATTAATTAATTTATTTGCGTGGACGCACGAGGACGAGCGGGGAACCGTGCTTTTGTGCCGAACAAGTACAATCACTCTCGAACCTATACAAAATTTCCTTTGTTCACTCGTTGTAGTTCTTATCACAACATTTTCTTTTCTACGATCGATGACCAAGAACATTTATTATTTTGTACAGAATGTTTTAGCATCGATAGATTCATTGTTTTAAAAAAAGAGTGTCGATAAGAAAACAAGTTTGAGCAATGTATATCGTTATTTTTAGAAGTGCTTTTAGAATTATGTATATTTTTAAGTGTTTTTCTTTTAAATGTAACACTTTAAAAGAGTCAAAGTAACGAAAGGTTACGATACTGATGATCGCTTTCCGAAGGAGCTCCGAGAGCTTATTGGCTTGGACGTTGGTTACTCCGTAACGTCGATTATTAACGTTTCTTATAGTCTAATATGTATACTCATTATTCGGCAAGGTTGACTTGGATATTATCTTTCGATAAAGGATAAAAAGAAGTTTTTTTTTCTTTTAGTTTTGATCATGCGTATAGACTAATTTGAACTGGTTGATTGCGCGGTACTGTATCTATAGCAATACATATGTTGAGATACTCTATACCAGGATGAAGTATGGAAAACAAAACACCGAAATATCTCTACCGACATTGAAGACTACTTACGAGTATGCTGTAATTAAAAAAAAAGCTCCGTATTGTTTTCTTTTAAATAATAATCTCAAAGGAAGTTATTAGATTTGCTGTTGAATGATTTATGGAGAAAGTCGCCAGTTATTTTGTAGTCAAAATGTAAATGAAGATATATAGGTATCTTGTTCCTGGTCCATTTTGCCTTGTATTTGAACACGTTCAAATTGATACATATCTAGACGATGCCAGGCGACACGCCAATTGTTTTCGCGTTCGTTCGCCGAACGGTCTCCCTCGCCTCGTGACGTAAACGGCGTTCATTAAAAGTGACAAGATGGTGCGCTCCGTGCACCACCCTCACGACTGCCGTACGAAGTTTCGCCTAAGTTCTTTCGTGTGATCCGTTCACGACGGTGGCGAATCGTCGATTCTGTTCTCGCGCGCGCACGATCTCTCGTGACGGTTCAAACTGCATTTTCTCGTGGCCGAATGGAACCTACTAAAAAAATGAAACGATAACGAAGAAAACAAAAATAGCAACCGGAAAAAAAAAGAAATACTGAACAGGTGAACACAAATAAGTTTCTTCCTATCTTCCTTTCTAGTCTTGTCTTTCACCTCTGCGTGGTGCTATTTAAGAGCTAAAGCACTTTTTGAGTGCGAACGTAATTTTATATTCTAAAAATAGAGAGAACGAAAGAGAGAGAGAAAAAGAAAGAGTGAGAGAGAGAAAGAGATAAACGTACGAAAGGGGAGACAGTGTTTTTTCGCTAAACGAGAGGAGAGAGAAATTTTTTGGGGAAAATTTTTCGCGCGGGGCGGTAGTGTGTGTGGAGAAAAAAAGAGAGCAAAAGATAAGAAGGGGGTGATAATGGGGATCGAAGTTTGAAGACACGATAGTTAAAGCAATACAGAACTTCGAACATGGCGGATTAGTATTCTTAAGGTACTTGGGAAGCTGTGTGAACGAACCACGTGGTCCGATATATCGTGGGGGACACGAGATAAGAATAAGAAACGAAAGAAAAGAAAAAAATAATAATAAAACGAATTATTAAACAAAATACGCACGCAATATTGTCCGCAGGAAAAGAGGAACGTGTTTTATAGGCGTCGTGGAAATAATTGAACGTCCAAGAAATTCATACCGTTGTATCTTAAGTCTGACTACCTGACCGAGAATCTCTCTGCCCCACAATTTATAGGATTAGTAGTTAAACAAACAAAAAAAAAAGTACAGTTTACCGAATACTCTGGAGACTACACGAATAAAGCTTATCAATGATTGTATTTCGAGTGATGTTTATTGTCGTCATTTGTATTCCGAAAGCCAACAGTCGGTAGCGAGACGCTGTCAAATAAGCGGGAAACACCTTTTCTCGCGAGCGTACACAACGCGATCGATCGGCGAACGCCAATGCGAGAACTATGTTTATAATGCTCGATCGTAGGACCGTCGACGAACATTGTAAATTATTCGAATCGGAGATGCGTGTGCTTCGAGCGGCTGCCGGTTGTACAGTTCGTTTAGAAAATTTCCCTTAGGTAATCCGATACATAATAAACGGTGTGAGCGGGGTAAGTCTAGGTGTCTGCGACTGTCAGCCTGTAGAAGATATTCATTTTTTACTAATTTTGTAAAGCTGCCTGAGAACGCTCAAGAATTCGTGATTACAAGGTCAATTGACTTCCTTTTGTTTTTATTCTTGTTTTTTTTCTCTTTATCTGATTTCGCACGTCCGCGCGAGAAGGATCTATCGATCGATCCGGGAAGATTTTCTTACACGTTGCGGACGACTCGTTAATGTTCCAATTAAAATGGAGCAATGGCTCCCGTCGGGCCATTTTCCCGCTAGAAATCGATATCGAATCTTATTTTAATTAAGACGGGTTGCGACGCGAATCCGAAAGAAATTACATGGGCTCGTGACACCCGACGAGCATATGTACGTTGTCAAATATTTTATTTATACAACAATGATTCCGTTAGGAGATTTCTCACTCTGTTAATTTTTGCGGATTTGACTGTGTATCACACGAAAAAATAAACAATTAGAAGTAGAAGTAGCCTGGACCGTGCAATGGGGGGTAGTTTCCTCTCGGTGACCTTGAGCGAGCAGTGTCGATCTTCTTCCGATGAGCACTTCCTTCGGACAACCTCACCACCTCGGACTACGTTTGGACGGGAAAGGAGCCCTATGATCCACTCTGTACCGGTCGCAGGACGGTCTTGCGCTACTTTTACGGACGATAAAGCACCTGTCCTCCAAAGACCGAACCGTGAAACTGATTTTTACGGGCCGGGTTATCATTTATCCCGCGACATCTCAGTTCCTGTCCAGCGAAACGTGCACGGCAAAAAATAACGTGAGACCAGTTTAACGAGTCGAATGATAAACGCTATATTTAGAAACTCGAAGTAAAACTTTCAACTTATGCAAGACACCGATCGACTACGGAGTATTTCAAGTTAATCGGGCTCGTTACCCGTGTGCGTCCTAAACAGTTTTTCGTGTTCATCGTAGAAAATGACACAGAAAAACAGCAGCGACGTCCATCTGGCCAAGAAAGCGTCGTCCTCTTCGGCTCGTGTCCAAGATAACGCCGCCATATTGTTTTTTTGATCTGATGAACCCTATAACCTTAATTTCGATGTTATTAATTAATTATAAACGGACATTTTCAATTTTATTAATTAATTAGAAACTACCGATCCAAATTTCAATTTTCTAGCAGCCGAAATCAATTATCGAGTCTCTACATCAGGTCTAAAGACGTTAATTTCAGAGACGCGAGTTCCTAAAAATATGTAAACCTAGCCACGGCTGCCGCGTAATCGTCGGAATTGTCCGCTTCAACCTCGATATGTCATCGAAAAATCAGACAAGTCCAGGCTTCGAAGTGATAATTCGGCAAATACTGTTTCACTGAAAAGCAGCTGCGCCCAATTTTCTTCACAAAGCTCCTCGCCTAGTAAAGTATTCGGACCCAGTCGATCGGGCGATTTCTTCTGACAAAGACGCTGTGAAAAATAAGGATATCAAGACTCCCGTCCGAGTGACTCACGGCCGATATCGCAAGAGGATCGCACGGTTTCTTTTTATCGCGGTCAATCGAGCGTGAAATCGATCGAGACTGCTGCCGCCAACCGCGGACGTCGACGGGTCTCCACAAGGTAAGGGTGTTAAAACGATATCGTTTCGAATCGCGGGTACGACGGTGGACGACGGCGTCAGTCCTGCTTCTTCTCGTCATCTTCGACGAAACATTTCTTGAAGTGTTTCGAGCAGAACGGGTAGAGGGTCGGATGGTCGCAGGTCCGGCAGGCGGCCGTGAAATGCAAATATAATTTGGTCTCTAAATTATACAATAATATTCATTATATTTAGTAATATCGCTTTACTTTCTAAAATATAAAAGTTTATAATCATAATTTATTTTCTTAACGCTTAGCGGACGGCGACTCTTCCGACCAAGTGAGGTAGCAGGACGAGGCAATTTTTTCAGATGTGTCGACTATCTTGTATATAAATTATTTTAATTTGTATGTAATACAAATATAATTTATATACGATTATATGCATCTATATACAATTATATAATTTATATTTACATAGATTTTACTAATATACTAATTACTAATATACATTTACTAATTTATATAGTTTATATTTTATATAAACATCGCGTGTCGTCTCTTACTCGCCACTCGTCCTGTCGTGCGAAACACAGTAGCGTCTGAGAGTCGCCTCTCGTCCGTTAAGGGTTAAATAATTATAGTCAACTGTTTGTCGATTAACAAAAGTATCTCGTGTAAAGTATGGAATAAAAATATACATGGTATGAACGTATATATACGCTATATACATGTATACGCTTCGTATATGAATGGTCATTCTTCGAGACTGTATATATACGCCCATCGGAGCAAAAGGGTTAATAAGTGGCAGGTTTAGCAACGTTTATCCGTCGAAGTAAAATCGGCGGTAGAATGAAGCATTCTACAGACTTCGTTCCGCGTTGGTTGCGTTTGTTCGACAGCCTCTAGAGATATTTCTCCTCGGATATTATATTAATCGCGATTCCGTTTCCTACGCGCACGCTTGCATCCCTGACAGGTCACTTGACTCCTTTACGTTAAACAAGCGTAATGCGAATGGAGAAGAGAAAAAGCAGCACCACCGTATCGCGTGTCACGTACGCCGCACGTGCGCATTTTTCAGCGGGCAACTGCACTAGAATCGAGTTAATATTTTCAAAGCGAAGGTGGAACGATTTTCTCCGGCAACGGTATAGTCCGCTATCGCATACTATTTTGCATCGGAACTGTATCGCTACGCTGCTGTTACTCACTCGCAAAGGACTTGGCAATTCGATTCTGTAAAGGTCGAATTAATTTGCTTTTCTTTGCTACAGAATTTCTTTGATTCCTTTGCGAGGAGGTTATATTAAAAATTGCAAGCTCGAACGACCTGGAGGGTTAACCTCTTGCACCATTATAACGAGTCAGACTCGTTTCTTCTACATCGAAATAAAAATAAATTCTTCTGTTCCCAAAGCTTAGAAACAAAAGTATATAAAGACAATAAAAGGAACAAAAATTGTCTGATGCTTTTATTAAAAATATTAAGGATGAATAAGTTCCAATTAACGCAGTGTGGAAGAAATCGTAGTGCAAGGGATTAGCCGATAGATACCCGTTGCACCTTGTAACTGATTTGGTACTGTCATCGAGTGATCAAGAAAAGTAGGAGAAATGTATCGTGTAATTAAGTAATCATTATGTCACGCGATAATTACACGTTCCTGCAAAATTGCGGGCAACCTGTACTAGTTGACAACTCAGAGGCAGCGTCTTTCCTGGTTGCCTTGGTCGGTGAAAGCAGAGACGACGAATCGACGCGGAGGACTCCCGAAGATTTTAACCAGTTAATTGTGTTCGACGACTATGTAATCTGAAAATTTAATAATTTCAAGAAATCTTTTAAAAACGCTACCGCTGAATTAATACAATAAAATATAATTGATTAATTCAGAAGAATGTGCAATGTAGTAATGAAATATACAGTATAATAATAATAATATACAATGCACAGTTCGTGTGTAAAAAAAATAATCCTGCATCTGGTAGTAGACCATCTGCGCGTTCGCGCCAATCAGGATCAAGCGCGTCGCTCATTGGTTGGAGCGCGGTCCCAAGAATGGGTATAAATAGGAAGTACAGCGGACGCGAAAACATAGTCGATCCAATCGTCGAGACGAACGGGTTAAGAGTGTTGTTAATTTGTTCTTTCGAGAGTCAACTGCTGCTGAGAAATGTCTGGCCGTGGCAAAGGTGGAAAAGCTAAAGCGAAGGCGAAGTCCCGTTCCAATAGGGCTGGATTGCAATTTCCCGTGGGCCGTATCCACAGGCTCCTGAGAAAGGGAAACTACGCGGAAAGAGTTGGCGCCGGAGCTCCCGTTTACCTGGCTGCCGTCATGGAGTACCTGGCCGCTGAGGTTCTGGAATTGGCGGGAAACGCAGCGCGTGACAACAAGAAGACCAGGATCATTCCAAGACATTTACAACTTGCGATCAGAAATGACGAGGAGCTGAACAAACTTCTATCTGGCGTCACCATCGCTCAAGGAGGTGTCCTTCCGAATATCCAAGCAGTACTGTTGCCGAAAAAGACCGAGAAGAAGGCATAAACAATATTGGACCTCAACCTGATAACAAAACTGGCCCTTTTAAGGGCCACAAAATATTTTAAAACGTTGGAAACCCATCTAATTCTACCTTTTTATTAGAAATCTTTCGTATTGATGTACTGATGAATTTTAACAATAATTT
The DNA here is from genome assembly GCF_028453695.1 of Augochlora pura. Lineage (NCBI taxonomy): Eukaryota > Metazoa > Arthropoda > Insecta > Hymenoptera > Halictidae > Augochlora > Augochlora pura. The sequence continues at coordinate 15,237,114 of NC_135778.1, read as the reverse complement.
GCAAGGCGGGTCTCTTTTTTACAATTGTCCTAATATTATTGAAATAGTTGATTCTCTCGGGAAAATGTTTATGACGTGGCAGAATGTAGGACTTGGTATCGCGTATTCTGCTTTTGCCACGTAATGCGGTAGAATTCGTCTCGTATTGTACATAAAACTTAAATTTAAAGGTACAAATTATTTTTTAGTTAAAATATAACAACAACGTTGTTAAACACGGTGGAAAAACGCTGGATATGGCAAGGTATTAGTACTTGCACGTATTGTTTTTAAGTAAAATAAAGCACTTATTGGTCTAGAAATTTCCATGGGATTATAGTCATTGATATATTGCTCCGAAAAATTCAATATAATCGAATCATTTCTCTTCGGATCGTATCGATCAGAATTTATCCATTTTTCAAAGTGACTCCACATTTCAAAGCGAAATATGTCTGTCATTAAAATACGATTCTCCAAGTTTAATTCACATTCATGACGATTCAAAAATTTGCTCTTCGTTGTTGGTCATGTAATGAGTATTAAAAATTATCAATACAATAGAAAACGTTAATTATCTATATCCGCCATACTTAGTATAGCGTCGCTTCACGTAGCGGCGAACTGTTCAAATTACTAGCCAAAATCCCTGTTGGTAATTTTTTCTAATCGTTTCAGTGTTTCGCCACTGCGTGGAATGACGCTATTTTCAGACTTTAAACGGAACATGTAAATGGTGTCATCTAGTAGGGGGTTAGCGGTTCAGATCGAACAGTTTCACAGAAGTTAATTTAAAAGCAGTGCGATACGGAATTCAAAACTCTTCTGGGATTTCATATTTGAACATTTTCTATACATTGACGTGATTCCTAACGATAGTATAAAAATTGTTTTTAATAAAAAGATGCAGAAACGAAACCCAGCGGATGCTATTAACAAAGCCCCGTCTCGTTACAGAAGAACAATGTTTCCATCCGAATTTGCCTTACCACAGGGTAAAGAATATAATTTTTCTCTTTTAATTTCTTAATGTATCTGTACGTAGAACATATAAAACATTTGTATTACTTTGATGATCTAGATCTGCCAAAAAATTGTAGATCTGATAGATTATCAGTGGTGTTATCTCAAGTAGACAGAAATTTTAATAACGAGAATGCAGACATGAAATTTTTATATGACAAATATTTACAAAGTCTGATGATGGATATTATATTAAAAGACAAGTTACAGGAGATGGAGAAGTTAATTATAACACAACTAGCAACAATGTCTGAAGAACTTGATTTGAATAAGCAGAAATTATTTAAACTGAAAAATAGAGAAAGAGACATAATTCATCTTACTAATTTGCAGAATGAAATAGATACACAAATCTTGGATATAAAAAACACTATCAGTAAGTAATGTTGATAAACATTTATGTGAGCGAACTATTTCTGAGTTATATGAGAAAATTGAATTACAGAATCTGCAGATTTCAAGCAGGTAATAGATGCTCTATCCCAGTTGCATATTATTTTACAAAATTATGATGTGTTACACTGTGAGAATATAATTCTTGCCAAGACACCCAAAGAGTGGGAAGAAACTGCCAATGCCCTAAAATCCTGCTGTGGCACTTTAAAGTCTATTATGGATTTAATTGAGTCTCATGACAGGTCTTGTCAAATTATTAATACTAATATTAAAGATTTCTTGAACACCTATGATACCATTAAAGATTATCACAAAAGGTATAATGTTCGGTACCAACTATTAATTATTGAACTGTATTACAGTCGATAATATGTCACGTTTTTTATAGGTTTGAAAAAGATATTAATGAACTACAAGCTCTTGTATTGAAAACTGCAGCTTTGTCTTTAATGTAAAGACATAAACAGAATATGATCAACTAATTGAATCCAGTATTATAGCATTAAACTTTTTTTAGTGTGATACTACAGCTTTGTGTATTTGATAAATATTGTGACATTGTGTTTATGTTATGTTATTAGAAATAAACCATGAAGACAAACCAACTTTGTCCAATATCAAATTAAACAATTTTTTTTCCCCGATATTCTAGACGTACAAAAAAAATATATCATACATAAAAATAAAATATACGTATTCGCGGATGTATCCCCTAACCCTGTTGCACTGTACAATACATATTTTTAACATTCACTGTTAGTAGGATTAACTATTAACTTACGTGAACAAAAATGACATCATTTTCGCAGGGACGTAGAATAACGTCAATAAAAGGGTGGCTAAAGTATGCATGGAACAATAGAGGCTTACAATTTTACACATAATATCGAACTTTTATATAATTCACTTAATCACTGTGTTGAAGAAACAAATGTTACATTGTTATTTCGTATCAGTTACATAGTTGTGTACGTACTTGAATACAAAGGCACTTCTGTGGCTGTAACATTGATGAGTACACTCCAGCACGAGATATAAAATCCACCAATAAAGAGTGTGCATAACTTTCTTGGAAAGATAGGTTGCGGGGCTACGCCTCTCGAGCGATTGATAAGATTAACCATTGTTTATATTTCTGCTCTCGTAGAATACATTTCCAGACTGATAAATACGCTACAAGTGAAACAATCTTTCGCACAAATTGACCACACCCGGTCAAAGATAAGAGAAATATGGCTTCAAAACTTCCTTCAACTCTAACCAACTTGTTCAGGTATGTGCTTAATTAAATAATATTATTTTTGTGTAATCAATCCTTTTTTTTTTAATTTGATCCAGTACCGATGAAATGACGACTGAACAATGAAATTCAGTTTTGTCTTATGTTTAAATTCGAAATTCTATTTTCAATTTCTAGTTACATTGACAATCATAAAACAGAATACATAAATAATCTACGTGAAGCAGTGGCTATAAAATCGGTTTCTGCATGGCCAGATCACAGAGATGAGATAGTTCGAATGATGAAATGGGCAGAAGTTAAACTGAAAGATCTTGGTGCTACTACGGAATTAGCAGATGTAGGAAAAGAAACTTGTCCAAATGGAGACGAAATACCATTGCCGCCAATATTGTTAGGAACACTTGGATCTGATCCAAAGAAAAAAACTGTGCTTTTATATGGACATTTAGATGTTCAACCAGCAATGAAATCAGATGGTTGGGATACAGAACCGTTTGTTCTTGTGGAGAAAGACGAAAAATTATATGGCCGTGGAAGTACAGATGACAAAGGCCCTGTGCTTTGTTGGATACATGCACTGCAAGCTTATAAAGCTATTGGTGCTAATATTCCTGTAAATCTTAAGGTATTTTCATTATTGTAAACTGTTACTAACAATTGTGTCATCTTTCATTACTAATTCCATTTTGATTACAGTTTGTCTTCGAAGGTATGGAGGAAGCTGGAAGTGAAGGTTTGGATGACCTATTGTGGGCACGCAAGGATACATTCTTACAGGGTGTAGATTATGTCTGCATATCTGATAATTATTGGTTGGGCACTAAGAAGCCTTGTATTACATACGGCCTAAGAGGTATCGGTTATTTCAATATTGAAGTTACATGTGCCAGTCAAGATTTACACAGTGGTACATTTGGTGGAACTGTGCATGAAGCGATGGCTGACTTGATTTATTTAATGAATACGTTGGTTGATGTAAATGGTAAAATTTTAATAGACGGTATTTATGACAATGTGGCGAAGATTACAGAAAAAGAATTGGATGCTTATAAAACAATAGAATTTGATGTACCTGAATTCAAGAAAAATGTTGGTACAGATAGACTTGCTCATAATGAAGATAAGGCACGTTTTTATAATTAATAATTTGATATTAAATGTTATAATATTATATATATTATAATGTGTTTTGTTGCATTATTAGATCCAGCTTTTAATTCATCGTTGGAGACAACCCAGTTTATCCCTTCATGGCATAGAAGGTGCATTTAGTGAACCAGGTGCAAAGACTGTCATTCCAAGAAAAGTTATTGGCAAATTCTCTATAAGATTGGTGCCAAATATGACCGGTGATGGGGTTATTGAAAAAGTAACAACATATTTGGATAAAATGTGGGCTGCTAGAGGTAGCCCAAATAAAATGAAAGTTATTATGGGTCATGTTGGGGAACCCTGGTCTGAAAATCCTGATCATCCGCATTATGTGGCTGGGCGCAAAGCTACCAAACATGTTTATAAAGTAGAGCCAGACTTATCACGAGAAGGTGGTTCGATTCCAGTTACTCTGACATTCCAGAAAGTAACGGGTAAAAATGTACTACTTTTGCCGGTTGGTGCCGGTGATGATGGAGCTCATTCACAAAATGAAAAATTGAATATTCGCAATTACATCGAGGGAGTATGTATTTTTTTAATGAACGATAGATTTCTTTAAAATGTTTCATGCAGTAACTGTTCACTTTTATTCCAGACGAAGTTACTCGGCGCTTATTTGTACGAAGTAGCTCAAATTCAGTAATTAAAGGGGCTTGAAAAATCAGTAACTTTAAGGAGAATGGATAATGGGAAAGTCTTTTTTATATAATGTATATAAGCTATACAAAAATATTGTTCATAATAAAATGGAAGAACTTTTAGAATGATTGGATTCGGTTATTTTGATATAATTTACTTCTGTGTTATTTTTAACACCCAAGCTGGTTGCCCTCTATGAAATTCTGATGATATAGATATAATTGATTTTCTACCATTCTGCTTCCACTAAAATTTAATATATACACAATGGTAATTAACAATTATGCTTTTTATAAGACATGTACTAGTCATTTTTCATCAGACTACTAAAATTACTTACTTTAAGTGGCTCATCAGAACCAAGTAAGAAAATTTGCGTGTTTACGGAAGTTGTAAGCGATCCTAAGTACAATAGACCATTCTTTGGCCAATCAAGCATTAGTGCATAAATATATTCCTCATCTTTGCTTTGAGTATACCAAACATAGTTCGTCAAGGTGTCATTTTGTGTACTCCATGGTTTGGTATTATAAATAGCTTCTCCATTTATTGCTAACCAATCGCCTGTCAAACAAAAACTTGTTGTAATATTCTGTTTTGGATAAGATGTAAAACTTACATGAAAATATTTTAGTATCATTCAAGTAACAAATAAGTATGCATAAAACAGTTGTCATACCCATTCCACGTAATCTCTCTTCAAAAATTGGAGAAATAGTGCCATCTTTTGTTGGACCCACATTCATTAATACATTTCCTCCACAACTTACAGTAACTACCAGTTCTTTTACCAATTCTGATAATGTTAAATATTCTGCTAAACGGGCGTTTCTGCGAAAACCCCAAGATTTCTTATCAATAGTCATGCAGTTCTCCCATTTATGAGGTTGGAGTACACCTAATTATTTGAGATAAGGAATTACAATAAAATAACATATTAAAGATATTTTAAGTATCTAAGTCTAATACTTGCCTGGGTTATATCTGTCAGTACATGTATAAAAATCACCGTGATGGCATGGTATGTTTGCACCCCATCTATCATTAACAACAACTGTATCTTTTACAGGACTTTCGTTGTATAGCCAGCATAAAAATTCTTTTGATGTCCAGTAAGTATCTGATGCTTCCCAATCTCCATCAGACCATAAAACTTCTGGTTTATAATTCTCTATTAACTCTTGTAATTCAGGTATTATTTTTTGTTTAACAAAAATATCTGTTCTAAAATTGTTTTCTTTATCGTGCAAATAAAGGGGATTGTACCATTCATATAAGGAATGATAAAGCCCAAACTTCAAATTAGTTGAACTTCGCAATGCCATTGATAATTCGCCTAATATAAACAAGCATTGTTGATTAGAAAATATGTAATATTTTACTAGTATAACAATGTAGACTGTAATACCTATAAGGTCCCTTTGTGGTCCTACATCCATAGAATTCCAACTGAAGGAATATTTTGACGGCCATAATGTATATCCTTCGTGATGTTTACTTGTCAGTACCACGTACTTTGCACCTGAAGCTTGAAATAATTCACTCCACTCTGTGGCATTAAAAAATTCTGCAGTAAAATCATGAGCAAAGTCCTGATATGTAAAGTTTGGTGGATATCTTTGTTTCATAAAGTCACGGTACTTGGTATCATTCTGCTCATCTAAAAGTAGTAAATTAGATCACTTATTAAGCAATAAAGAAAAGATGTTTAAATGTTCCAATTACTGAAATGTAATGTTACCTCGCCAATTATTCCAAAACCATTCAGAACCAAAGCTGGGAACACTGAAAACCCCCCAATGAATAAAAATGCCAAACTTTGCATCATCATACCACTTTGGAAGTGGACGGCTATCTAAACTATCCCATGTAGGAATATATTTATCTGGTTTTCCATTTTGATGCTGAAATACTTTGTCATTTTCTATGCTCGAAAATATTACGACATATTCATCTTCTGATGATCCACATAATATACAAAGAGTACAGAACAATAGGATGTAAATCCATGAAACCATTTTCCTGTTTATTGTAATTGTACTGAAAATATACAGAATGCAAACACATTTATATCAGTATACATATTTAAATCAGTATAGCATACAGGGCATTCCAAGCTTCAAATATACTATTTGTTAAAAAAAATTTAAGTATTATGAAATATGCTAACAAAATTTAGCCACCAAAACCTGGAACACTCTGTACATTATTAAAGATATAATTGAATGTACATATGGATGTATTTTATTGAATATAAATGAATATTCATATAAATATTGTAAATAAAATTCTTATAACAGATATGTACAAAAGACAATATTACATAAATAGTTTACCAAATCTTTATAAATAACTATATATGTACGTACATATATCGTAAAAGTATAATACTTCTTTGTTTCTATCTATTTTGAATAAGATATGAAAAGTAGCGTTTTAATGTAACATTAACTCAATGTATGTTTCTCATGTGTCAAAGTGATAAATATGGCGATAAACTTGCCGAATTGTCATCATTGTCATGCGATAGGTGATTAATACATTCAATTCTGTTTATACATATATATTGATATAATAAGTGTATTTTTATGAAACGACAGAATCCATTTTAATTAACGCTTTCGTTGAAAGTACGAAATGAAAATTTTAAACATATAATACATAAGCAAACTCCAGACCCGGTATCGCATGCGTGTGCATATGTATTCTACCGATACTGTATATGTACATTGTAGTCAGTTGAACTTAGAATTTATAACGCCACTCCCTATCAGTTTATTGTCAGTTTTACAAGAAATATAGAAATTTTATCATGTCTTTTTGGATACCGTTGGAGTCTAACCCTGAGGTAAAAATCCCCGTCTCTTACAAGTACATAAATTGTATGACAGAATTTAAATATTTTTTTACTCTGTTCTAGGTTATGACGAAGGTAAATAATCTAGATTTTCAATTGTTATTAAAACTTTTTGACAGTAATCATTACATACAGTAAATATTATTTAAGATACTTATTAATGAGCTACTAATTTCTATATAGCATATTAAAGTTAGGACATCTGATTACATACATGAAATAACTTTGTCATTGTTTATATCTTCTCAAGATTGAATAATGATATGTATATTTGTAGTTCTTGCATCAACTAGGTGTACCAAAGGAATGGAGCATTGTTGATGTTTATGGTCTAGAGCAAGATTTATTGGCGCTTATACCAAAACCAGTTGTTGCCATTATCTTACTTTACCCTTTGCGAAAAAAGGTTTGGAATTATGTGGTTATATGTATTTAAAATTGACTGTAGTGTTTACACATTGATGCCTTCACAGGGTGATAATACATTAGTTGATACTGAAGAAGTTGATAAACAACAAAGCACTGCTGCTGTAGTAGATCCATCACTTTATTATATGAAACAATATATTCACAATGCGTGTGGTACAATTGCATTAATTCATAGTATTGCAAATAATCTAGATACGTAAGTTTATCATCTATAATATGAAAATCGAATGTAAATTTAATACTGCATGCTATATGTTATTATTTTTACAGCATAAATCTTAAGGAAGGTTTCTTGAAAACTTTCTTAGATAACTCTAAAAATCTCTCTGCTGAAGAGTGTGGAAAACTTTTAATGTCATCAAATGAAATCTGTGAGACACATGAAGAAATGGCATATGAAGGACAAACAGAAGTATGATTTTTATTTTTACCAAATGATTATAAAAATGTGAGAATAAATATTTTATAGGCACCAAGCGAGGATGTACCAGTGTTTCATCATTTTGTAGCATTTGTACAAAAAAATGGCATTTTATATGAATTAGGTAAATAAGTTATCGTTTATCGTAATGAAAATTAATTGAACAATGTTGTTCAAATGTTCTAATTATATAATTAAATATTGCAATCTTTAGATGGACGCAAGCCTGGGCCTATTACTCATGGTTCAACTACTCCAGAGACATTATTGGAAGATGCTGCTCGTGTTTGTAAAGACTATATAGCACGCGATCCAGATGAAGTGTGCTTTACGGTTGTTGCCCTATCTAATAATGATTCGGAATCATTTTAATTTTGTATATAATATGCATTATATTCATTTCTTACAAATTTCGGTAAATATTTTTTAAAAAGTTATTAATTATTCAAAATAAGTCTCGAATAAACGTTCATTTCGTAATATTTGGATATTATTAATTACAAAATTTCTTTAAATAGTATAGAACATTATAACTTTTTGAAATCATTCAAGAGAGCAGCTTTGACAACGCGTGTCAAGGTCAAGGCCATATGTATACATATATGTTGAGGCAGATTACAATGTAGTAGCATTAATATATTTTTGTTAAGTTTTTAACTAACAACGAGCGACGACTTTTAAAGGTCTTTCAGGAAGAAGGCCGTGAGTTATCACGTATTGTATGCAGGGACGGAAAAGTTCTGAAACTTATTAATAGGTTCTATTTATAACAGTACTGATAGAATTTGTTTCAAAAAGTTTTATTGAGAATACGTAAAAAGAAATTCTAGAATATCTATTCCGTAAGAACACTTTTATAGCAATTCTTCATGATAAGATTTACAAATTTTACAGGAATAGGTATTCTCTTAAGTGTAAGATATAAGTGCTGATAGAAGTTTTTCAGAAACGAGCGGTACCTGTATATTTCGATTCCTGATTGTACGTTAATACGTGAAGATCAAAGTCATTGGAAGTGGTTTCCAATTTTATTTTCTACATTATATACACAGTCATTTGGTGTTGCATTTGTTAATATTTGCTAATATTTGCTTATCACATTATAAGAAATATATTGGTAAATAGGAGTACATACAGATATTGGCAGGTATTTGTATTGCACCCTCGTTGAAAGATAATTTATGTATAGGATTAAAGAAAAATGGAAAGTAACATGTTCCAGAAATTGCAGATCAACGTTTTTTAATACATATTTTTTTAAAAATTTATACAATCTAGCGAATGTTTAAATAATCAAATAATAACTAAGACGACAAAACAGCGTAAAGAAGGCGTACAGAAAATTAATGTAAGATTTGTATACATATAACCAGAATGATTGCATTGGTTTCAGTTAAAAGTTTTTGATATCTGTACTGTATTGTTCGAGGATGAATACCTGTAAAGTATTTGAGTACCTGTGAAAGATTTGACAATTAAAATCAATAGTCCTATTTTCTTTTTCTAAAACAATCGATTCCGAAATTAAGTAACAAACGTGTAACATTTGTGTTAGTCAATTAAATCGATGTTGTGAATGTGAATTAAAATATAATGAACGTTATTGTTCATAAGGCGCTTCTTTCGTATAATATTACAACATAAATTGTATTAGATTTTGTATTTGTTAGGTTTAGATTAATAGCTTTATAATTGTAACCATCGCATTAAAAATTCAATCGCGTTGGTTTGTTCACAAATTTGTTTGTACAAATTGTCTTCGCTACCTTTTTATAAATCAATTCCTAGAATTGCTTTTTTAACAATTGAGTAACATCACAAATTATACGCACAAATACGTTTAGAAATTTTTATAATAGTTTTGGCGCCAAACGAAAAGAAACGAATATTGAAACGATATGAGCTACGTGTCAAAAATAGCTAGCGGAAACAATAAATTAGTGTACAGTACACGTGTACAATAATTTTCATTTAATTTAATATTGCGTTAATTGCTGTTTTACTATTTCATCTAATTCAAATGAAATTTCAGAAATGTATTTTACATATTTCTTCAAATAACAGTTATTTGTATGCGTTTGTGAATTGTATTCTTTTAATAACTCACCTTCTTCTTGTAGAGAAGTCTTTAGTCGCGGAAAGTCAATTTTTGTATCTAAAACAATTGCTTCTTCGTTTACTAGCAAGTGAATTACCTCACGCCAGTTTATACGATTACGGAGATATCGTAGAAAAATCAAATTTACGAGTCTATTGTCGGAGGTCACAAAACTTGTCGGTCAGTGACCAGAAGGTAGCAAAAGGCTTAGTTATTTTCGATCCTCTTCTGAGAGCGTGTATCTTGGCACCACTCTCTAAATAGTAGCTTCAAAACACAAAATAAAACCGAAATCTAGGCTTGCGACCCGTTGTTGACTACATATATCACGCGATTTCTTGCATAACGCTGACGCTCGGTAACGAAGGAAAGAAAGGAGAAGCGAGAATAAATTCTATAATTATCTTCATAACTATGTTCGACGTTTGTAATTAGGTATAAGTACAGTGTGAAAACGACATCGATCGTCGGAAGAATTAATTGGTATGCACTAATCATCTTAGAAAGAATACATATCATGCGAATATTGTGTTCTACGTTATTAAAGAAGATATTTGGAAAGTATTTTTGTACGTCTTCATTTTCATTAGATTCGGCTCAATTAAGTTTCATGGTGATTTCGGATGTAATCTTTAACCATTTCGAAGCGTTGATTTGTTTAATGTTAAACGTCGAATCGGCAGATACTTTTAATTGTTTAACAATGACAGCGGAAATTTTTTGGCTAACTAAAGGTTACAGATAAAGCTAGTATCAATAATATGGATATACATGCAATTTTATTCGGTCTTGTTTTCTTTGTCTTTACGAGCAGTTGTTAAGGCTTCATAATTAATCGTTCCGATACCTCCCTTTGAAGTAACTTGTACGATATCTACGTGAAAGGAAAGATTTATTGGGGTGCATTAGTCATTATTTGTCTCTCAACCTTGGAGGAGGGAAAGTTTCTATGAAAAGTATGGTTCTCGCGTTCGTGTAGATCCCTATTCAAAAGTTTTCCATACAGTGGGAATCTTCCTACCGCGGTCGTAAAACGGCTGTTAGATTCCTATATGGGGCGGGTGCGATAATTTCTTGCCCCGTCGAGTATTTCTTCAACGAATCGGTTACATAAGTTTCTGTCAATTGTACATGAGATATGCATTTCCAGATAAAGGAAGAATCTAACAGAAAGTTGACTATCTGGTGTCTGTTTCTTCAGCAGATCCTTGTTTATTGCAAAAGCTAAAAATGACGGAGAAACCGGTATACACGTGTAAATATTATACCTACAAATTTATCGTCAAATTAGCACACGTCAAAGCACACGGATCATTCAAACGCCATTAAAAAATGATTTCGTAGGAATTTCTAGGAAGAATTGAGATATTCGGTGAAATTATACAATAATTTATACAATTGTTGTTCGATTAGGTAAGCTCGCATTCGATGATTAATTTTTATTCGTATCGTAAATTCAGTTAAAGCAAGGAATTTCGAAAGTTTCCTTTCAATTTATCGATCATTCACTAAATCATTTGAATTTTTGTTCCTTTATTCTATTATGAACACTTGCGATGAAATAGAACGATTACATAATAAGTATTGACGTTTGTCAAGGTTATTGTTTTTGTAAATCGATGCCACAATCTCATTTCTCTCGATTAATAAATGATAATCGAAATGGAAGCCTTATCGAATCTCCGCTGAATTAAATTATTTTCACGACATTCGGTGTAGTTATTGTACATGTACACAGATGTATTACATTACGTTGCTATTATCTATTGTTCAAGAGGTATAGTAATTCTATCTATTATTGATCGCGTTGGCAAGATCTTCGTCATCGTAGTGGAAAATTTTGGGGTTCGTTGGTGCTCAGATAGGATGATAAAATAATCGTGCCGTAGAGGAACTCCCTCGCAATGGGAAGTACGGGTATTTTCATGATTCATGGCAGTGGAAAATTTATGCGGAAACTGGTCTTCTTACCGTAGAAGAAGCCACTTACACGTTGAAAGCCTTTCGAAGGATGAAAATAAAAGGTTCGACAAAGTATTCCAAGCGCGTATGACAAACGCGAACAAATTTAGCGATTTCATACTATCTGAAGACTAACTGACGCGAAAGCCTGATCATTTCATTAAGATCTTTTTGGTGGATACTCTTGTCGCTTCTTCAAGTTGTACTCGGAGATATCCTGGAATTGTAATCTTTGGGTTGATTCGTCGAACAACCGTTGTATACAGTGCCGCTTTACAATCTACTACCGACGCTTTATAAACGATTTTTTACTTTCGCTAAGATTTCATTTGACATCACATATTTTCATCGAGTTCGATGTAATTGATAACAGGTATATACCTAAGTCTAAAGTAAATCTCTTAGGTTCGCCGAAGGTGTGCGTCCTGCTGATAAAACATATTGCGATGGCAATTTGTTAAATCCGCCTGATTGAGCAACGCAGATAATACATGGAAACTGATCTACACTAAAATCAAGGGAAGCACTAAAAAAATATAAATGTTTGTGCCTGTATCACGATACGCGGATTAGTATACAATCTCTCTTTGTGATAGGGAGTGAAGGTTAAGATCGGTAAAAGTCAACTCGCGTTACACGCTCTCCTTACTTAACAAAACGGATCCGAGGAGCGAATTGTGTAACAGTTGAAAATCGTTTTGTACACTTCGAAGTGTAAAGAATTTTTCGAACGTCGAAGGCCGTCATTAGAATTATTCTTCAGTTATTGACAATGATGAATAATTTAAAAACTATTTGCAGGTTAAGGTTCCGTGATTTATTGTCCGCTGATAGCCTGAAATCAAAGTTAATTCTTACTCTCAATAGCACGAGTATTTCAAATAATAAATAAGCTGTTTATTATTTATACTAAGTACACGATCGTTCTTGGTTAACCTTTCAATTAAAGGTTGCCACCCCCTACCCACCCACTCTTGTTACTCTTATATTCCTTTGTTTATTCATTAATGCCGACAGATGCCGACAAGTACAGTTTCGACACTTTGAACAGATTCCAATCTTCAGTTTCCCGCGGTTGTAGAACAATGTCTAACATTGTTAAGTCGAGTTTCTTAAGGAAAGAAAAGGCAGATAAAATAACTTACGAATCGGAGGTAAATTTGTCTCATCCTGTCTCGTTTCCCCGGGCAAATGGTTAAGCTTTGATACAATAGAAACCGAAGATCCCGAATTAACAAAACATGTCATGAACAGGTATATTTGCATTCGTCCATGGCTGGTTGAGTTTAAGGTCGTTCCGCGCCTATAAAAATGTTACATACACGTACGACCTCGTTTCCATTTATGGTTTGCATTATCTGCGAAGGTACGATTTAACCAGTCTTTCGTCGGAATCGAATGTACTGTGCGGATAATCGATAAACTTGTTCATATTAACTCTGATCAGCGTGACGCATGTACAGGGTGTACCAAAAGCTACTCGTAATAGGGAAATGAGGAGTCACTGAGTAGTACTGAGTGATAGTAACTTTTACCAATACATCTGTTCATCTAACTAAAAACTACGACATTGAAAATGCTGGAACGGTCGCATTTATCCTCGAGATGCGATCGTGGATAACACTCGCATGTCATAATAATTGTTAAAAACACAGGGGAAATTTGGATTCGCTATTGCTTGCACGCGAGTTGGCAATTTCGTACGATCAATCTACACGCGACAGGTCGGCGAGCACTGAACCAAGGAAAAAGATTCCGATGGATGGAGGTCGATGTGTTGTTAATTCTTATTCTTTGCATATGGAGTTTCACTGAACGTCCTTAACCCGGCCGCTTCACCGGAAGCAATTCTTTGCTACCAGCGACCAACAGCACACAGAACGACGAATTAACATCTTTTTACAATGGTACATTTGCGACTCCTGTTTTTCTTTCTAACCTTTTTTACCAGACGTAAACTTATGGTAGAAAATGTTGGCTGCACGGGACGTCAAATTTACTGTCCATCCTTTTTCCAATGATTGTCTTTTCCGGTTGCATCCTTCCCGCGAATTGCACCGTGATTTGGAATAACAAATTTAGCGAACAGTTTTCAATGCTTTAAAACGAGGTTTGTGATAATGTTGTACAAAATTACGATGAGCACTTTGGACTGAAATTAATCTTATTTTTCAGACATTTAAATTACGGTTGTCATCACGATGTCGCTAATTGTTACTGCGATGATAATTAATTCATTCTGTTCAGATTTAAGATCTACTCGATTATGTGGCTCGGTAAGAGAGCTCGGTAATCGTAGTCGTTTTTAAAAGAGGAAACGATGAGCACACATATCTTGACGTTAAAGTATATCATTATTGTACGATCGGGATCAGTTTAAAGAAATTCCATGGCAGGCGAATAGATTGTCTAAGACCGATGCTCAACAGTTTCGAGAATAAACTGCTACACATTGAAGATTTTTCGAGACGAACGCACGAATCAATCATTTTCATGTTTTAATGTTGTAGGCAACTGTTTTGTGACCGATGATCGAGTGGTTGTTGTTAATGTCCCACGCGACGCGGTTTCCCTTCGTATTCCGTTCATGTAAACGGTTGTTACAAAATTCCGTCATCACAAATGCAATTGATGTGTCTTCGAGACGCGCGTACTTAACTCAACGCAGAAGTTTGGACGTTATTTTTTTCTTTGTTTGACAAAGATAATCGATACGCTGTAGTCCTTATCGGCTTTCTTAAGAGAGGGGAAACTTTAAACTGCTTATCGATTGATCTTCCCGCGGTTTAAACTTATTACTACAATATTATCATAACATATTGAAATTTCGCGGTCATCAAAACCTGCGGGAAACATTGAACTGAAGGTTAAATATTATGGATAAAATTATCATAGAAGACATTAGAGAAAAATGTGGTTACCAAAATCTTCACAACACTCTGATAACCCTGTTATATATTTTTTCTGTTTTTTTTTTTTTTTTTAAAGAACGACTGCTCTTTTGCGTTTAGAATTAATATTGTCGATTAAATACGATTGACGAAAGTCGTTAAACTTTCTTACAAGTAACGAAGGAACGTCCTCAAAGTTCTGAAGAATCTGCACTTTTATAGATTCAAATATTTTGCAATACATTCTCTCTTATATAACTAGCAAACGTTCATTTCCGTGACGTCAGAGGTTGCAATAGTATGTCTGACATTTCCTTATAATCGAGAAGTCATTGAAGAAAGTACGAAATAAGCAGTTTCAATACATGGAAAGTGAATATTCAGATATTAATGTCACGCATACCGCTTCGAGTAAAAGAAATCTGAACAACTATAATATGTACAAAATAAATATATATATATATATATCTATAAAAATAGAATAACTACTCCGTTAATGTATGCAAATTTTATGCCAGGACATGAATAACCATCAAAGTCATAAAATTATATTGTCACGCGTGACTCGATCTCGGGCCAAACCAACTCACCGTTTTTTTTATTACACTCGATCAGCCTTCTCAAACTGTTTGCTTAAGAAAACCAATTCGATTTGGTCTTTTAAGCATAAACAAGAGCAGATCGATCCGTTGGCCCTATTTTACACGATCGCGTCGCGTAAAATTCTTGTTAGTTATTGTCCATCGTGCAGTGAGCTATTTTAACCACAGTACGTGCGAGAGAGATATTAATAGCTTTTTAAAAAATGTAATGTTTCTTTATTTCATTATATATTTAAAAAATAAATCAAAATTGAGATTTTATTGTCGACTTTGCAAATATTAAATGTTTGTTAGAAAGCGGATTTTTCAAAATTTTCCACCGTTAGACGTGAATAAAGCTCTATTCGTACTTGTATTATATTCATATTATACATCGCATAGATAATATTAAATTAAATAATAATAATAATAATAATATAATTAGTATATAATATAATAATTATAATATTATTAAATTAAATAATATTGTTCTTCTCTCTCTCTCTCTCTCTCTCCTTCTGTACTGCATACGTGGTAATAATTAAAAGTGTGAATAAATAAATGAAAAAAGTGGAGAAACGTTTTGAAAGGGAAGAAAAATAAACACGGTTTTTTGTTCACACGGTTCCCGTTCCCCCCAGCCTCACGGGTCGACTCGGTTCTGGTCGCCGAGCATCGGAGGAAAGCCAAGAAATCCACGACTCGGAACTGGCGGCAGCAAAGTGGCAGCAAGGAGCAAAGCAGTCTTTGGTGGTTGAGACCCGTGTGTTCTCGAGTGGCGCGGCTCTGTTTCAGTCGCGCGGAAGCAGCCGACCGTTGCACGTGCTTACGAATCGGCCGACAATCGCCATCATCCATGGGTTACCAGTACCTACGCTCGTATCTGGATACATTGAATTGACAACAAGAAAAAAAGGTAAGTCGCACCCGTTACCAACGTTTCCTAGCGTTCTACGATTAATCGACGTTTCTCGCCAAATCTGTCACTCCGTGTCGATTGCTATTATCGTCGTCGTCGTTTCCGTGCTCTGAAAATGATTCCAGGTTACAGATTATTTACTGGCCACCCATTTGAACGGTTAAAAAGCAAGCGGGCGCGTTCACGTCGAATCTATCGAAATGAAAATTGCGCGCGAGGCGAAAGTACACTCTGTAAATTCATTCGTTTCCGACGCTTTTAAAAAGCAGCATGCAGCACCAGGTTTACATTTGTCGCTCGCTACGTTTATAGCCGCAATCATTTCTGTGTTATATAGTCACTGAACTGCTTCGCATAACGCGCGCATTTCACCGCTGTCGGTCAACATCAGCATAAACAAGCAACGTCACATTTTCGTCAATGTTTTATTAGCCCGCAAGCTCGCGCGTCTCGTTGTTTAACATTAGACACGTCTGGTTTCTGATTTTTTTCCCTTACAATTCCTGATGCTGTAAAAATGTTTTTATTTTCTTACATTTTTATACGAACTTCTTCAACGACGCACATGTTATAATAAAAGTCGCAGAGTATATATAAATGAATTGAATTTTGTCATTGTTATAAAACGATGTCCTACATTAGACATGTCCAGGGGCTGGTAGTTCTAGTGTCAAGCGAAACTATCTAATATATTTGACATTTTATCGTGTCAACGTTGTTACATTCAAACACCATTCTGCAGCGACTGTCGCTAATTTTGGAGCAACTTACGACAGATTACGGATCCGCGGTGTCTTCTGAAAGTAAGATCGATTAGCCGTCAGGAACGGTGTCGGACTTCGAATAAAACAAGGCCTTTTAGTAACTGGATAGCGGATCTTTATAGAAAACAGGATGTTATCTATCTCGATTGTGAGAAACCGGAATTGAACAAAAATGTGTTTCTGCTTCTAATAATAGCTACGCCGGTTCGCCTTTCTTTCTTAATATTATAATGATTATATAACAATTAATATAAATAATATAATAAATTCTTATGTTAGACAGAAAATGTATAAAAAATTCCAAATATCCATAACGAGCCTGACACGATATTATAATTCTAAAATTATTCTTTGTACACCTGTTATCAAAATCTTAGTTCTGAAAACTATTAAATATTTTCTAAAAGAAAGTGAATCTCTTCGAGCTTCGTTCTCGATCAGTGACCCGTGCGAAATGTGTTAGCAAACCGCAGACAGCGATGCTCCCGAAATTGTTCGAACGTGTTTACACTTCGGTAATTCTCGCACGGCGCTCGACAGAAGCGGTCGAGCAGGACAGATCCGCGAAAGGATTTAAATATAAACTGTCTTCTATTCGGGACGAGCGCAGAAACAGCCGGCTAGTTTTTCTTAGCGTAATTTATACGCGTACACGCGTACCACGGAAAAAATGATCGCGAGGATGTTCGCGCGAGACGACATCGTCTCCAGGCGGTGTTGCGACGAGCGCGTGTCAATGTGCCTATGGGATACACGTGTAACAACGTGTTGATGTGCCGTATCTCATTGCAGATCCATCGTTTGGATCTACGTATTTCGACTGTTTTATCGGGCACCGGCTTTTGATTAGCGTGACAATTCTGATAGCGGTAGATAGGCTCGAATGACACTGATTAATTTGATCGTCCGTCGATGATATTCTTCCTGGAGGTCCTCCTTCGTCTGTTCCGAACCATTATTTGCGACACTGGGGATTTATTTCATCCCTTAGCTTCGCGTCAGAAGCGTCGCGTTCGCGTATCCTGCGGTTCACGTTCACTTTTATTATTATTATTATTTTTATTATTATTATTATTATTATTATTATTACTACTATAATATTATTATAATTATTATACTGTCATTTATGCATGTACAAATATACTTACATATACGTTTATATGCAGTAGTATGTTTGTAGAAATCAAAATTAAAACAATTATTCTGAACCACGTGTTTGTAGAAATTCTGAAAAAAGTCTAAAAACGTCAACGAAGTTGCGCTGCGAATGAAGAACGCGTAACTAAGCAAACGGAGTCGCAACAATGCTAAGGCTTATTTACAAATTCTAGAGGAATCTAGTAATTACACGAGCCATTGTATATATCTACATATACGTATCTGTTTCGTTGTCTTTGCTGTTTTATCTGTTTCCTTCAGTGTTTTTATCGCCATAGCTCGTTTTGCCAGAATCGCTTTACGTTGCGCAACGAAACTAATTTTGCTGCACTAATCATGATGTCGCGAGAAGCCCAACGCAGCGAGTCGAGATTTACGCGACGATTCGATTTCTTAATCTGTATAAAGAAGAACAAAAAGCTGCGATCGACGTGTATTAGAGCTCAATCGATCGGCCATCCATTGTAAAGCACGTTTTTCTTCGTTAATTTACATTACGTTCGATCGAATCCCGCCGCTTCTCTGCGACGGTCGATCGTCGTCCGGGTCAGGACCCGCTCATTGAAGCCGTAAATAGACCTTCCAATGCGTGTAATTCGGAAGCGAATCACTTATTAAACCACAATGACACAATCATCGAGGCAATAAATAGAGCTTGAGACGTGTGTGATTCGGAAGCGATCCATTTATCGAATCACGTTTGTGGAACACTTTATCGTCCGTCGCCGCGATTAGCAGGGATAAGTCTCTCGAGTTTCACGATCGCTTAAAAAGACGTTTCCCAATTCGATCGCCGCCGGTTTAACATTATCTTCCGGGAAACAACGTCGGAAGCAATTCTTTGCTATCAATGATCACTGACAAGTGGAACGACTTATTAACATCTTTTTATAATGGAACATCCGCGACGACTATTTTCCTTCCTAACCTTTTTCGCGGACGTAAACTTGTGGCAGGAAATATGTATTGGTTGCGAAAGGCGTCGAATTTACGCTCCATTTTATTTCCAATGATTGTCTTTTCTGGTTCCATCCTTCCTGTGTTTAAAAACGAGGTTCGTGATAATGCACGAAATTACGACGAGTACTTTGGACTGAAATTAATCTTATTTAAATTACGGTTCCCACCACGATGTTGCCAGTTGTTGCTGCGACGATAATTAATCCATTTTGTTGAAACGAAATTTTGTTTTTTTTGTAAGAAAAAAAAAGGAAACGGCGAACGCGGTGAATCAGGATCGATCAAGATAAACTGTAAAAATTAATGTAAATTATTATTGAATATCGATTGCTCGTTGGTTACGTGTCTCTAATGTACACGATTAATGTACACGTTCATTAACGGCGTTAACAGACACATCGATATTGTCTCTTTGTCCGTCATTCATGGCTGTCCTTTGTTTACATTCGATCTGTACACGTTGGCTGTAGTAATTATTGCCGTTCGCAGTTCAGTCGCTCTCGGTTGGAGCGGAAGGAACCGTCATCGGCGAGTCCGTGTGTTGCGCGCGCGCGCGGTGCAAATTATTATACTTTTCCATCGTTTCTTCGCAGCAGGTGAACGTACCATTGCATCGTAATCGTTTAGCGGCTGTTCGAGTGTCGGGAAAGTTTGAAACGCCTTTCGATTCTTCGATCAAAGCCCGCTGAAAAATTCCATACGGATAATGGCACTGCTCTACAAAATGGCTGTTCCTGTTCGGTTCGCTTCTATCATCGAATTAGTTTTAAATAGCGCTCTTTCTTTCTTATTTCCCATTAATGGACCATCGTAAATAATTGTAGAAATGATTTAAAACTGGTTAACGTATTAATTTCGTTATTTATTAATTTCTTTTCTTTTAATCTTGAAGGGAAAAGTTGTGTATATGCACGAGTTGTGTAACAGTGTAAATACATTCAAATTATGTTACGTTCTTGAAATACTTTATATTTTCTAAAACGTTCCAAACGGTGATAGTGAAAATTTACAGAAATATATATAGATATATAGATATATAGATATATTTCTCGCGTCAAGTGGTGTAAAATTCCAAAAAGCCCGAATGGGGATCGTGGCAGTTAATGGATCAACATGTTCTTCCTGCGAAGCTTTCGCAGCTAATTGCAAACGTTATATCTTGTCTGTCTGCAAATAATTGATTGTTGCCAAGCTCCTTTTATTTTAAATGACGGCACCGCGTTCGAAGCGAAGTCGACGAGCAGCACTCGAGCAGCACTCGAGCAATGTGGAGAAAACTCTTCCGACTCTGCTCGGCGATCTTTGTTCTCTTGGAAATCGTTGAAATCGTTTAATATAACACAATTAACATAATTGTAATACGTCGGTGGACAAATATTTGGAATCGATCGCGACGTGCATAAATTGTTGGAGTTCATTCATTTTCGTGGACTTTGGTCGGACAAATATTTGGAGGCGACCGCGACGCGTAAAAATTGTTGCAATACATTAATTTTCACGGACTTTAACCCGCGTGCACGTCGACGTTCGATGCCGCATTCCAAAGTGCAGTCTCCGATCTCCTTTGCAGATACATATATTGTTCCAATGTGCGAGCATACGCGGGCAGGATTCTGTATATAGGTGACATTGTTCGGCAAAAATTGCTTCGGAAACGTAATATTTTTGAACAACAGAGAAAGGAGAGGCCTTATCAGCGATAAGAAACATATGTGTGTTTAGCGTAACATTGTAAACGTACGAAACTGTCTGTTCAATGGTACTGCATACATGCATTGAGCCTCCATTTTGATCTTTATATTATCGCAGGCACAGTAAATACTACCATCCTGCATTCAAAACTCTATGCAAAGCAAAAACTGTACATCATGTTTTAAAAATTCTTTCCGCAAGGGGTGGTGGCTTAAATTTTCAAGTCTGTGCTAGTTTTGACGCTATATTACGGTAAAATTGACAGCTCCAATTTACCTAGAATTTGAACAGTTTCTGTTACAATTCTTTTTATAATTCTCAAATCGTATATATTTTCTTACAATTTTTTGCAAGCTTTCCAAATAATTCTTTTTATTCGATCTGAGTTAAAATATTGTTAGACACGTGACACCACCCCGTCACGTGGTGGCTCTCGATAATGTTTTCATTTAGACAGTGCACTACGTTTATCAACGCTGTCTGCAGTTCTATTTGACATCGCCGGAATGATCGCAGAAATTAAGATAACAATAATCCGCATCGTTGTTGTAAATTTTGAAGCGTAGCCATACTTCGCGTTGCCGTGAACGTAACGCGTACCCGCGGACGCGTGTCTCTTCTGCCAGCAGATAACAGCCACTCGGAGACAAAGCAATTAGTTCCGTCCGAGAAAACGCTAATAGCATAACGTTCTGCATTTTGTATACCGTTGGAGCGAAGTTCCAATCTTCCGTTCGGTTTGCCCGCGTCGAAAACACGCTCGCTGTAATTCCATTTTTTCGGTATTATTTACGGCCGCGTATAGCCGCGCGATTCAAAACTCTTCGATCGATGCTATGCTGACAAATATTACAAAATTCTCCACGATAAGGTAAAATTTGGCATTTCGGGCATCCCCCGAACGTGGATTGGACTCTTAGGAAACAAAATGTTCCACTTAAACTCCTTGGATGTTTATGCGTCTAAAATAGCATTTAAATTGTTACTGGTGCCTAAACGAAAATTTAGAAATATACATATTTTTATATTATAGATAATTTGTATATTATATTATAGAGATATATATAGTCAATATTAAAAACAGTAGAAGTTTTCATTTAAATGTCGCTAAAATTATAAAAGTTCAATTTGTGTCTATAATTATTCGCAGCGCTGTATTCTAGTTGCCTGAAACGCTTCACAAACTGTATACGTATATAAGTTCTTTCTACGTGTGCGTTTAGTATGTGACGGTGTTAGTGCCGAGGCGGCTCTCGATCGCAATCGTCGTGCCCGATTGGTCCGGCTTCTCGCTTGTCGAATAGAACCGCGCGCGATCACGTGATCAGGGCCCACGAACGATCGGTGTGGTGCAACATTTTCGTCGATTGTTCGACATTGATATTTGGCGATCGTCCACGACGAATGCAGACGGATTAGATCATTCGTTCGGCTCGAAAATAAAATTGTCAGGACGGCTGGCTGGCTTTTTTTTGCGCGCGCGAAGTAATTTCGGAGCTCACCCATCGGTCAATTGCGCTGGCTAATTATCCGAACGGAATTTTATATCTTATCAAATGAACTCGGTCAGGGAACCAAGGAGATGCGGATTTTATCGGTACTATTTTTTTGAATGTACATACAGCGATGGGATCGAATTGAGCGAAACTTTCTGAAAATCATTTCTTTATCTCGGTACTATTCCATTCGTTTTAGTGAGTGGTATGTCGATTACTGTGAATAATTATAGATTCGAAGTATACACGTGCTATTCGTTTCGACGAGTCCTATGTACAGCGATGAGAGTAATTATAGACTGTAACTTAAATTTACGGTTTTTGCGATATTTTTGGCATCCAATGCTTTTTTTCTTGTTCCGTTGAAATATCGCTGGAAGTCTGTAATTGTTTACAGCGGTGTGGCTGGCTGTATCTTAGCTGAGACACACTGTATAAAGCTTGATAGAATTTGAAAAAAGTATAAAAGTATTGCGTACTGTATTAATTACATTATACTGTATTATGCTATATTTACATTCAATTTATGTTTTGCACAATCGTGTCAAAAAATTAAAAAGAAACTAAATGCTTCTAAGTAAAATGAAGCGCTGCATTTCGTCAGTGTAATCTTCTATTAGCACCACACACGGAGAAACTCGGGGAAAATTGTTCTAAATGCTCGTAATTCGTGGTACAACAAACGCGCGTTCTTTCTACGCGAAGAAACCGACTGAATTAGCTAACGACAAACGATGTTCCAGTATTTTTAGAATTCGCAGGATTAAAACGGACGCGAGCGGAATGTTCTATCGGTCTGCCAGTGTCCTTATTTGGAATGATATTGCAGAAGCTCGAGGACAGATTACAAGGTTGATGATTGTTAAATCCATACGAACGGAGGGGGGAGTTACGCGAACGGGAGACGCGGATTTTCGTAAGAACGTGCTAACAAGATCGGAGACGGTTTTCGCGACACAGAATTCGCGTTCGTCCTGGATACTCTGGTTCAAACAAGATTCCGTCAGTCTTATTTATTTTCTTAATAAAGTTTTGTCAGCAATATGAGATACACAAAATTCTAGTACGAATATGAAATTTATATCATAAATTTCATATTTCGATTCGATTTGATAAGTCAACGCGATAGAAATAATTTATAACATTCGAACGGGATCTGTCATTATTTATTGCTTCTTTGAGAGATTTCCGCTGATTCGATACCGGTTCCTTTTGCGACGATACAGGTGATAACGACGCGTTCCATCGCGAATGGTGCACCATGGTCGAATCTCGTCCGGTCGCCCCCCCCCCCCCCGCCGTC
Source organism: Augochlora pura (assembly GCF_028453695.1). Classification (NCBI taxonomy): domain Eukaryota; kingdom Metazoa; phylum Arthropoda; class Insecta; order Hymenoptera; family Halictidae; genus Augochlora; species Augochlora pura. Next base: position 15,213,148 of record NC_135778.1, on the reverse strand, counting down.
TCTCATCGGAAGCGAAAAGTGGGGGGAAAGTGGGGGGGAACAACGCGATGTGTCTGAGCAAATATTGACAGACGATTCGGCGCTGAAGCGTTTGACATTTGAACAATCTTGGCCGGTGCATCGCGACACGCGGCAAAAACGTGCGCCCGTACTGCGCCACCTCGTGCAACTCGAACAACTTTGCTCGCTCGTTGATAAACGAGCCTAGAAGAGTTTCCCCCATGGTCTCTCCGCTTATCAAGGCTAGCCGAAGTGAGAGGAAGGAAAGTTCGCGATAGAACTACTGCGAGCCGAACGGAGCTTCCTGTAGGCGGTCGTATCGATCTACGCGCACGTGGCTTCCATTTTATTGTAACGGAGTTAGGGCAGAGACAGGAACCGAGGCCTGAATCCGACGATTTTTATAGAGCGTCGCGTACTTCGTTTCGGAATCGCGTTCGAGGGAACCTTTTGTTCCATCGAGGCTGAGCCGACATTATCGGATAGGGTTATTAAAGTATTTTCGAGTCTTATTGTTGCATTAAGCAACGTTCGTTATGCAACATCCGGTGTAGCGGGATAATATATTAAGAAGCTAGCTTGATTTCGATCGATTCGAATTTTTACAACGTCAAGTTCCTAGCAATTTATCCGTGTTAACGTTAACCCCTTGCCCTGCAATGTCGTCTCAGACTCGTTATCAGAATTTGGAACACGGTCTACTAAATATGGATGCTATAGAATTATTATATTACACTGTGCTTCTTGCAGTGTTCTTATTATATTATAACATGCATATGCTAGTATAAGATAGCGTAGAAAATTCTACCCCTTTGTTATTAATATTTAAACACCGAAGTAAAGATTGATTGAATCGAAGGGTGAGAAATCAAAAGGGTTAATAAAGAGAGCGTGAGTCCTTCGAGTCACTGATTTAATTGAAACTTCGCAACTTTGTTATTTTGTATTAATTTTCCGACCATGAAAACACATTGGATAAATTGTTTAGATAAAATTTCTTGATGAAATAATTCACTCTCCACACTTTCTTGTACCAGTATGTAGTACTATAGCAATTTTACTACGGTGGGATATCTATCGCATGCAATGTAAAATAGAACAACAGCGTGTCGAGGAAACAACAGAGACAGAAATCCTCTGTATCTTCTTCGATCTGGAACTAGAAAAGTTCGATAGTGACTAGATAACGACGCTATAGACGACGAATAATCGTATTAAATCGTGCTAGATCTATTACTTGTATTATCGGGAACATTCCAACCTTTGGATCAATATTCGAGTCAGATTTAAAGTAGTTCAACAGATCCGAATGGTACTAGTCGTATCCCGGCTTGGATATTGCCGGACAAAATGAAACGTTCGACATCTGTCGACTCACGATTTGCTATCGATTGCGAAAACAACGTTTCCCCGAGCGAGGAACTTGTTCGTCCGGAACAGTTTCGCGCCATGTTCCCGCCGAACGTCAAGTATTTTGCGCAGCTCGACTCGATAACGGTCTCACCGCACACGAGACAGATTTTACTGTCAACTTTGCAATAATACCTAAGCAATTAGAAGCGGAAATCGTGTAGTTTGTCGGAGCGGGTTGCGACACGTTGCCCGAGCAACGTGTCTCCCAATCTTGCTATTCGAGTTCTACAATGTTGCGCGACAATCGACTCCGAACTTCTGTAACTAAAATTCGATTAAAATGGATGAAACGTTAGGCAGAATGTCGAAGTCGGAATTAACCCTTTGCCGTACCATTTTCTTCACAGTTATTGTCGAGAAATATTAGGAATTTTTCAATAGTTTCTCAGAGGCCAGAGAATATTAATGTTTATCCCGTGCCAGAGTTTTACCCGAGTGCTTAATTATTAACGAGAGAATAGTTCACGTACATACATTTAGTAAATTCAATCGAAACAACAGGACATTCAATCAAAATCCTCTAATCCGCATCAAGAGGAGAGCTCAGATAACGTGCAGGAATTCGGGCGAGATTTATCGGCAATCAATCTCGCGATACGGATCACTGCAGGTATGCCGAGTACCCTGCGCAGCCTTTTTATCGGGCCTCGTCCTCGAGAGGTTTTGGTGTCGCGGCGAAGGAAATTTCCGATCATGTCCGACCTCTCGCATCCGTGGCGAGCTGCGCTCGTCCAGTGATCTAATCGACACGATTTGCGGCCGACAAAAACGTGGGGCGCGCGGGGAAGAAAAAGCGGGAAAACGGTCGCGGCCTGAACGAATCTCGATCCACGGTGTTACAGAGTCCGCGCTAGATATGTCCCATATGGGAACGTTTCCAAGTGTAACACGTCGATTATAACGAGATTTTAAAGAACTATGGTATACTATAAAAAAAGTTTAGTTGTTTTACGCCCTCTGGTTCTCGAGATACCTAAAATGGTTTCCAGCCTTGATTTTCGGGGATGTAAAGAATTTCTTTCAGCGAAAAATATTTTTCAAGAATTTTTCAAATATTTTCCAGCGAACTGTATTATATAAAAATGTCACGCGAATCATTTTGGCGTGTTATGGTTGGAAACGTTTCCCTGTCAGCTGGGATTGCCATAAAGGGGCAATTCGATCGGTCAACGTTACGTCGCAGCGCGGAAACTCGTGACACCCTTTTTGTCGCCGTCTCGCTTTCAACCTACGCTAACTATTACAACAGGTTCTCGGTTACCTGACCTAATCGTGAGAACGTTCCGATAGTAGAGCGTTTCATACACGGCGTTCTATACAATCAAGATCCTTGTCAATTTTCGCAATGATTTTGTTTTACCAAATGAGAGATATTTCATATAAGAGAATGAAATATTACAGTAAATATCAAAGAATACAATAATTACAGTGTAAAATAAATCTGTCAGTATAAAAGGAAATAAGAGCTAGTAAAAATTTTAGAAATACGTGTGTACGTATTTAAAAAATAAATATACCTTTTGTACATTAATGTTAGGAAACCAGTGAGGCGTCTTTCCAAACGAAATTTGTATATTTTTAGTTGAAATGGTTGTCAAGGCTTTGCAACAAAATAACATGCGTCGGTTAATTACATAACATAACAGTTGAACAAATATTTATTATATTAATTATAAGCCTAAAAAATCTGTTTTCACGGTTTCGAGTTAGTCGATCGAGTTAATAGTTTGCCGAAGCAAAATATGTTGACGCGTTGTCTACGCATCGAACACTGCAAATTTCAGGTTTAGGATGATAATTGCGCTTTAAATCCTCTCGCGTTTCGAAAACCGCATGCTTTAGCACTCGGTCTATCATCTCGAAAACTCATTTTGAAGTCTGGACAAATATTTCCATCACGCAAGTGCGAATAACGCGGCGGTTAACGCGATTTGTAATGACCGCGGGGCACCGCATTTAAGTGCATTAACATTTTACGCAAATCTGTACTATACATATAACACCGTTCTATTGGCAGAGGACAATTTTTGGATACTTAACACTCTGACTGCCACGCTGTAAACCACGAACATTTCATAAAATTGAAATAGTATATTGAATAAAATCGAGATTGAAAAATTAAGCTGTGTGATGAGAATTATTTTTAGAAAATTGGAAAGACATAGTAGATTATAATGTAATAGATTATATACATATACATGTTTATATTACAGTGTACTGTATCTCCTTAATTTTTCAAAAATAGTATAATAAAATTAAAAAAAAATAGTATAAATATATTATAGATTATAATAGATATATGTATTAGACATATTACAAATATATATCTGCAGCAATGACAATATTAAATATCAATGCGAGATAGTACTATGAATTCGTAGACTTATAGACCGCGACCTTTAAATGTTAATAATACGTTCGGCATTTTCTGAATGGAACTCATTGTGGGTTTTAATTTACATCTCACCGCAATTCACTGTTGCGACATTTCCCGTAAGGCAACGATATCTTTTGTTCCGGACAAAATTATGATTAATTATCGCACTTTAGAAGTCGTTGAAAATAAGTAACCCTGACATTCCTGTCTCACTGATACATTGTTACAATTAATTCTCAGCTAGGCGCGGCGGCACTACATTGCAGAATCAGAATCACATGTTCGCCGGCGCTTTTATACATATCTACTTACGGATACAGTTGCGTTCATTCAATTGCATTGTAATTCAATTACTTACTACTTATACAGATTCAAACAAAGGATTTGAAAATTGATGTTTTTAAAAGTTGACAATTTAAAACGTGCTTCCGTGCTTAGAATTTTGTCGATTATTTCCGCGAATAAACTCATGCATTATTTGAGGCTGGGTAACATAAATTACCTGCGGATGATTTTTCAGTAATTTTTCAAAATCGAATCTCATTAATTTTTCATTGCTTCCAAAAATTTCTGAGCCGACTCGGCTCGATAACGTAAAACGCGTGCGCGCGAAACTAAGAAGCACTCTGGCACGCCAATAGCGAACGTAAACATTCAAACAACGATATATGTATAGGATGTGTTTCATAAACGTCGTATTTCGCCGGTATGGCACCGTTCCTGGTCCCGAAATAACGCGGATTTTCTAAAATCGTAACAGTTCATCCATCACTTTCTAAACTCTCCGCGAGCCGTTCAATTTAGACCGATCATCATCGATTCCTCTTCGATGATGCCTTGTTTCGCGTAGATACAGCAGATCAATCTTAACAATCGACTGCCGCATACCATAGTTTGATTGCTTAATGATTAAAACGTTAGCGTGCACGTCATGAAATACGTCGACGTTGGGTCGCGAATTTTATGGATTCCTGAGACGAACGAACAGATCAGATAGGAGACTCTGTCAAAGATATTGTAACTTTTTTTTATAATATATTGTTAAGGTTAATTTAAGTATTAAATAATTACGGATACTTTAGATGTTTCAATCGTTACGGATACTTTAAATGTTTCAATCATTATGAATACTTTAGATGTTTAAATCATGACGGATACTTTAGTTATTTAAAGCACTACGGATACTTTAGTTATTTAAATCACTACGGATACTTTAAATGTTTAAATCGTTACTGCGCTTCCGGTACTTAAAGAAATCCGTGATCATTATTCCAGCATATTTGCAAAATCGATTTGTTCTTTTATTCACAGAAAAATCAGAAATCTTTGCTTCTCAAGACGATCATTTTGGGCTATCAACGATTTGTTCCGCGCCTCGGATGATGAATCACGTCGCTGTTTTGATATCCGTGACAGCTAAATAATGCTGAATTCGCGGCAGTGTGCAACAATCTGCTCGCACAAGGTCTGGCGAAATTAAAATAAGCGAGATGAATCAGTGAAAAATTGTCAGCTCGCAGATCAGATGACACACAACTCGTCCAGTTTTCCAGTTCAGCGAATTTCGTTTCCTGCACTAAAGTAGATTCCAAAGTTCATGGACTTGTCATTGCAAGGCGTAGGCGAATCACAAAACCAAACTTCGGGTTTGATGCACCTCTAATAGAATTGAATAAACGAAATATAAAATAAAGTTAGAGAGAATTTAGAAACACTATGTCGTTCGAGTATTAAAATATGGTCAGTAAGGTGTTTGAGTAAAATTATATGAATTTCTATTGTTATTAAAACTTATATTAAAATCTTATTTCATCGATACCATCTCATGTAATGGATTAAATTGAGACATCGTCTTAAGACACAAGCCGTCCAAAAAACATTAATTGTAGAACGTAAGTCGTTCAGACCTAAAATGGACGTAAAGTGGACGTCCTTAGAACGTCCAGTGCTTATTGGGTATCGATTTCTCTCGAATCAGAACTTGTCGCGAGCCCTAATCGAGTCAATCGAGTCGGAAAGGCGAAGAGGGACACAGTGGAGTATCATCGAGAAGCTTGAAGCGGTGGGAACGGTGGAAAATTTCTGTTAATTAGAAACACTTGTCGGACGGGCGTCAAAGCGGTGCAACTAGAAAATCGTCGAGCCAATAGGTGAACTAAATCTAGCCGAGTCGGTGCTTCTGGCTTCTTCCTAGTGCACGTGGTTCCGAACCGCGAATTCCTGAGGCCCGAGCAGGGCGCCGCGTTATCGGGGAGGTCCCGGCGTCGCGAGGCGTCGCGAGGCGTCGCGACGACGACGACGGCATCGGCATTGTCGGAAGTTTCGACGCAAGAAATATCTGGCATTGGCTATTTTCGAGTGGGCGCCCGTTTATACGCGTGTATGGGCATAGGTCGCGACCAATCGGGCCGCACCGCGTGTCGCTCGACAGCCGAATTATTTATAATGCTGTGTCGCTGGTTTTGTTGGACGGCTCCCCGAACGAGACACAAGCCGTCGAACCACGTGCGTCCTACGAAGATTCTTGTTCCATCGATTGATCGATCACGATCGGCGGCGTGTACGTAGGCGAAAAGAGAATAATGAACTTGGGCTTGGATGCGCACCGGATACCCGGATTACGCAATCGTTTCGCTGTTGCGAAACCAAAAGCACGTGCATAGACTGAGGGTCCCAGTTATACCGACACACCAGGCACAATTTTTCGTTCACCTATAGTAAACCCTCTTACGAAGGACTTAGTGAAATATTGATTTCAGTAAAGAAATAATTCATTTCTGGAAATCGCGTGCAGCAGTATTACGAACAGCAACGATTTATTATTGGTGACGAAAAAATTACGCGTACATCGACAGATCAATGTTAAATACTCCCAGACAACCGAGCTTTACTCCTGATCCCGTTTCATTATGCGATTTTGCTGATCATTGAATTGAAATGGTAATTTATTCGTTGAAATGATCACGCTGGCGTAACAGAGACCCGGAACGGTTCACAATAACGGTTGTCATAAGAGTACCGAGAAACATGATTCGTGTTAAGAAGCACATTAAAGGGGTAATTGAGTTAAGAGCATAATTCGTGCCCTTTGACATTGTAATCAGCCAAATAAATCGCTATGAATCGAAGAATGGCCCACTAATTTATAATTGCAAGCTTATTCTTCTCTGTGCTACTTGTTAGCGGCACAATCTTTTTATTTCCCTTCGCTGCTATTTCGAATTGATAATAAACAATCCCCCTCGTTCGCTTCTCGCGTTAATCGTCTATTCCAAATGGGCGTGCTTAATATTCTTGTTATCGCTACATCGACTGCTGTTTTAAAATTATATTTAAAAATATTAAGAAACCGAAGTATTCCTAACATTATAATTAATTATTTATATCTGAATTGCTCGCCTTAACGCGGTAATAAATTAAATATGTCTTAATTTGTTTGCCTTCACGCAGCAATAAATTAAATAATAGTATACATTTTTTAAATTAAATAATAATAGTATGCATAACAAATAAGTAGTATCTTTAATCGTATAAAAATGTTTAGAAACATTCGCGCGTTGTCAGATAGGGGTTGTCGGTAGTAGCTGAGCTATCTCAAAATGGCGATCAAGCATTTCGAGCCGCTCGTTCGTGTTAAACGCGGCACGATTACGATACGTGGAAAGAATTGTTTTACTTTATTAGATATAACGTTTATCCGATTAAGCTTGTCGTGATGCGTGGGCCGTAATTACGAATTAGTGTAACACCTAAACCGGTCGCCGGTCCTTTTCGACTCGTATGAATGACACCTGGTACAATTGAGCGCTTCCTCGTTACGAAATTCACGACCTTGCGCGACGAAACGATTAGCAGACGTCGAACGTGTCGTTCTGTTGCCTGTACGATGACTGAATCGCAACTAAATATACCAAATGTTTCAACGTTCCCGAGGTGCTCGCTAATGGAACGTTGTCGGACTAGATCTCGTATATTTATGCAATAGTTGCGCAGACATCGGAATCGAATCGAAAGGAATCTAATTATTTTTCTTCCAGTCAGAATTCGATACGAGGCCCTCTGCGAGCCGTTTGTAGGCTTTAGGCACGTTTTACTAGCTAATTATATTTTGCTATCTTATCAGCATTGTTTCTTTCATTTAATTCTTCGAGGCACACAATTTTAAACAAAATAAAGACCCACGTTGCACACAATATACTGTTGTGAAAGGCAACCATTCACTGCGCCGCATTGTTGGCTAACCTCGATTACAACAATGTCAAGAATTTTTAATGACCTTCGACTTACGTGAATTTTTGTTTTCAGTTATTTATGCAGTTGTCGTCGATGCGTAGCATTTCCAATTTAATGGAAAACTCTAAGTAAAATATGAAACTGTACGACTACGAGTAACTTCAATGTCTCTAGGTGGTTTAAGGTATATTCCGCCGTACGTAATAAGCTAAACAAACGATGGGACAGTTTTCAATCCGTTTAACCCCAAGAGATTAAAGAAAGGAGGCTATCGGTAATGTTTTCGCAGGCTCTGTAATTTTTTCGCAGGCTCTGTAATTTTTTCATGGCCTTCGCATTTTTTATAGACCGTGGACGCTAGATTAGATAATTAGACGGCGGATATCAACACGGTTCGCATACCAAACGATCCGATAAGCCCGGGATCGATACATTCTGCACGTACTATATGGCATTTCTAGAAATGCAAATATTAACACTAGAAGAGCAAACCGCATTTTCTTCGGCCGAGAAATCGTTCTTTTGTAGATAAACGTGAGACCGTTTCGACGATAACAATTTTTGAAGCTCCGTCGACGATAAATCCCAATCGCCACGTGGTTCTAGCTTGCTCGGAAGTTATCGGCGGATTTGATTAAGCTAATTACCCATCTCGCGGAGAAAGTAACGAGACGATTGGGTAATGTTGCGTGACACAACCCTGGCGGATGTCTATCGCAATATCGTCGAACGCGGAGATAGAGGAACATGGTGTAACTTGTCCTGATTTACGCATTCGCGGGACATTCTCCGTTGTATATGCGTACGCTCCCCTCCAAAAGTATCAGAATACCTGGCAATTTAGCATTAATTGTTATTTTTCATTCAGTTTATGTAATACTTAGTATTAAGTTTCATGACATCGCATTGTACAAGTACACATGAAATTCGAACTGTTCATTAATTGTACAATTGAGCCGCCCAGTGCACACATCGATTAACTCCACTTTTTGAAAAAATCTTAAATTTAAGTGTCAAAGCACTTGGTATAGTCATAACTTTCCTGAACAATAAAGATTAACACCATTAAACGGCAAAATTTTTTTTTTCTTTTTTTTTTGGCTATTCTTTCTTGTTAATTTTATACATTAAATAATATTAATTTTATACATTAAATTATACGTTAAATGAAAGCTATATCTGTATTTATTCATTCTACATTATATATGTGAATCTATGTTATAACAGGAGTTTTAAAAATCAATGTACATCATTTCATCGCGTTTCTCGACTTTTTGTTTTATGGAGTTAGTCGATGTGTGCACTGAACGGCTCAATTAGCTTAACAATTTATTGCATCTTTTTCTAGCGAGAATTGGTCCAAAGTTCAAAGAAAAGTATACCGTGCTAGGCCGAAGTTAGTCGAATAATTAATTAAATAACGCGTTGGATATATCGGTGGCAAGAAAACTTAATTTTCTTTTATAAGACTCGCACATCATTTTTATTATAATTGTCCTCGTTTTGTCCTCATTTTGAAGGAAAGGCTCGCACACAGGAAATATATATCTGTGCGACTTTTTCTCGTTCGAATAACTTAAACGTTCCATGAATTTCATTCGCCGCGCATCGTATTACCAACGCGTTGAAACGCGAGCCTGCGTTGTCATAACTTATGTACCAACAATGTCATGAAACAGTAGTGGTATAGTAATAATTATGCGCACAATGTTGCAATGAAATTGGCACGTACAGTATGGATTCAAAGAAGGCAGAAAGAGTGATTCGCGCTAACTGTTAGAGCTTACAATTGTAGTAGATTATAGTAATGGAACGTTCTATCCATTCTCATTCTGGTTCACTCATAATCAATGTTTTGTCTACGTATTGTTGGTATGTGGACCGCAGATTTGATGTGTTTATAGGAAAAGCGAATAGGCGAAGTAGAAACTATACTAGGCGAATCTAATTACATTATACCTAACTAATATAGTTAATATTAGGGAAATCTGATGACTTTTTGTTGTGTGCGATTGTTTTGCGATTATTTATCAATTTATTATTCAAATATCTTTTCTTTTTTGAAAGATTTTGTCTCCGTATTTCAATTTTTAACGATATTGATAAATTATGCGATTTTATTAAATTACTGTTAAATTACTTATCGTTAAATTGCGTTAGTATTAAATGACGTAAATGTTAAATTACGTTTCTGTTAGATTACGTAAAGAAATAATTAACTGTACGTGCCGCCGGGATCGTTAAAAAAGGCAACGTGGAATTTGTTTTTGTTTGCCTGGGAAGTATTGTCACGCGAAAAGATTCAGTTACCGGATGTTGAAATCTCGTATCCGCAACATAGATTTCTTTAAAGCTGTTCGACGGTCTCTCTTTCAAACAGTAGGCGGGTTTTGTCAGCACTGTTATTGTTTCACGCTGGATAACATAATAAAATTATTCTTACTGGTCAAAAGCGGATCGTTTCAACGTAACAGCGGCTACGGTTCTGTCGAAACTTTCGCTCGTTTCAACGCAATGGTCGCTCAACACCGAAAAGATTGCACAAAATCGAGAGGCGATCTATTGTAGATGTATTCAATGCAGATAATCGAAGTTGCTCAACGTTCCGTAATTTAGTCAATTCTGCGCTCGTTATGCCGGTAGGAAAGTGAAATTTTTCTTTTTTAGAAGCTCGGGTTCTTTTTTAGAAGTCAGTCTCGCGATGGAGATTTCTAGTAATAAACTGTTAGGTATGAACGTTCACCCGTTCCTTTAACCCCTTGCCGTACTTTAGCGAGTCAGATGGAGATTTGATGGAGATTTATAATAATAAATTATAATTGGTTTATGTACGAATGTTCATCCGTTCCTTTAAGTTCGAATCAAATTTTATTCTCTCGTCACAGAGATATTTAAACATTCGGGTAGATTCAAGCACGCGACAAATATAAAATCCCTTCTATTCTAAGAAATTAGCGGGATTGCAAAAATGTTAGTCATAGTAATTGTAAAGAAAATGGTACGGCGAGGGGTTAAGTAGAAATCAAATTTGATTCTCTTGCCACAAATATTTAAACGTTCAAGTAGACGTAGACGCACGATAATTACAAAATTCGTATCTTTCTAAGAAATTCGTGTGATCGAGAAAATCCTAATTATATTAACTGTAAAGTAAATGGTACGGCAAGGGGTTAAAGACCCTTGTTATTCCCGAATCTCGAGCTACGTGAAGAAAATCGTACACTACGTGAGTCATGTCTAACGCGGTCCGTGATGGAATTCAGTTAATCGCAGCTGACGCGCGAGGGGCAAGAGGAGGAGGGGGGAGGAGAACGCGACGGGCAGCGTTCAGCAGTGGGTGACGAAGGGGTTGACGATTAGATTCAGATGCATGCTTCACGCGATTCGATATGAAACGAATCAGCGGGCGCGCTTATCGTTTGTCTCCTGGTTACGCCGGGAACGAAGATTACGTATCTTAATGCCTTAATAAACGCGTTATCTAGTCGGAAGCTTTTTTCGCTTAGAACCGGCGCGGGAAACTGGTTGAAACAGAATCGCGTGCGCCAGACGTGCGATAACACGTGTCAATCGGCTGATTAATTTGCCGCTGAACCAGCGGTCAGCGGAAATACGTGCAAGTCACTTGTCTTCGCTGTGTCGTCCGCGAACAATGAGGAGTTTCATTGCTCGGTCGATGCCGTCGAAACGTTTCGTTTTAAAGGTCGAGCAGGAATTTTTAGAATAACGATAACGGATCAGGAAAAACAAATGCCAGGGTGTAAGTTTCCACTGTTTTAATTCCATCATCTTATCATCTATAAAATTATTGTTTTTAAACTGTAACGTATTTAATATTGTTTTATAAAAATATATTTGCTGTAACATTTCTCTTTTTTCGTTTCTCATTTATTTGCTCGCACTTTCCTCAATTGTTGTATTTATGTATTGTATCAAAAAGGGATAATCCCTTTCACGCTAAACTTATCAAATAACCGGCTTCACATTTGTGATTCCATAATTATTAAAATTGTAAAGCTGGTTCGATTAAAAATCGTTGAGTATATCTCTTTATGCAGGAGCACACTATCATAAAAATTGTGGAATACTGAAATAAAGTAAATCTTGTAATTTTGATAAAGCGATGCTTGTTAGTCGATTTTAGACCTCGATAGCTTTAGTGCCAACTTATTCATCAAACGATTAAACGTCGTTACTATCATTGCTGTCAGTATTCTTTCTGCCGATTTTTCACAGTGTTTCCTGGATATTGTTAATACGCAAATTGTGTCTTTATATAACGTCTCGCCTCTACGACGCGCGAAACGACATTCCGAAATGTTGCAACTTCTTCAGAGATACACAGCATAATTACCATCGATTATTCCAAGATATTGATCGATCATTATCAATCGTTCGAGAGGCTAAAATTTAATTGACATTGACGATCTCGTTGAAAGTGCGTTCATTTGTACAATTTTCCGATCAGATAATGAGTAATCTATTTAACGAGCTGTTATGTTTCTCTCGGTCTTTTGATATTCGTTTTTTTTTTGGAAAATTACAACGACGCGCGATCCGTCAACGTTTCACTTTATCTTCGTTGTCGCGCGTTGTTTCTCATTTAATTACTATTTTATTTCGTATAAAAAAGCTCGTTGCAATCAACCGTACTTTTATGACAAATAAAAACTGTCCGCATCGATTGCAACAGATATAAATCAAGTAGCATGTTTTTCCTTCCTCTAATAACTTTAATACATTGTTAAAGAAAATTATAGCTCAGACAAATCTCGGATAAAAATTAACAGTGACGTTTAAACGAAAAAGGTATATCGATTTATTTATTTTTCCAGCAGTAATTTGCATGTGAAATTGAACAGCGTGAAACGGTGATTAATGTTTTCGCTTTACGCATTGGAATTGTTGTACCATTTCCTGTAAAATAATAGGGCTTCTTCGAATCACGTTTTTTTGCCAAATGTCCCGGTAATGAAATAGAGCAGCGATATAAATACAACCGGCTCGTGAGGTCATCGGAATCAAACGATAGATAGATAGTTCGCAATTGTTGCAGCTCGTGGCACGCGTGCACGTGGTTTTCTCGCGGGTATCCGCGGCTGTCCGCGAACAAGTTGGATGCACCGTACGCGGCGATCACGTCCCGATTACTTAAGAGAAGTCAATCAATGTACACGCGCTCGCCTAGCTGGCCTTATCGGCTCATTTCGCGTTATTGCAAACGCTTTCAAGCATCGCCGAATGACAACAACGGAATATTACAAGCACGTCAACGTGGATGAATCGATCGTCGCGAATAAATTTCGCCTGAACGCGGTTCGACGGGCTTCTGCTTATGTAAATGTTAACGTCCGCCAGATCGTTTCGCTGTCACTGTGCTATTCACCGTTTATACACCTAGCAACGAGATCGAACGACTTTTACACGTTCATTACTAGACTGCGGTGAAAACAGAAGCACCTAAAAATCTCGTCGCACTATTTTTAACACTTTAAAAATATTTAGAAAGAGAAATACAGCTTGGTATGATTTAATCATCGAAAGCTAAATTAAAAGTTTTATAGAATGCAGTGGCGATTGTTGCAACCCTTTTGGACAAAAGCTAAGTGTCAATCTTTGGCACGAAGTAATAAAAAATCAAATGAAATGTTAAATTAAATATGATTTAATAATATTAAATCAGCCTAGCATATAATTGACTTAAAGCATATAATTGAATGCAGCAAACAGGGCCTCATATTTAAATAGTTACATTAGCGAGGACGCGTTAAATTAAAAATCTGTAAGCAGTGTTTTAAAGTAAAGATTCCAAGCTTTAATTTGAAAGTAAGATCATCATTCTACGACGATCTCTTGCGCAGTTATCGTCGATCGAAGTTGGCCAAATTTTTTTGAGTCACTGCGACTGATGCGATGATTCTAGCGTTAGACGGACGTGGAAAATTCCCATTTTCCATAAAAAGATCCACGCTCTAGCGATTACTTTCCCACCGATTGTTCCAGTTTCTCCGAATCGCGTCGGTTCTCGAGTCGCGAAAAATCCGCTTGTCTTCCCCGCGAACGGTCGTTGATGGGGGACACGGTTTGCCAACAGCGGAATAATACAGCGCGGAAATCGGAGGGAAACCGTCGGACAGATGGCCGGTCACGTTTCCGTGGGAAACTGGATTGCCCGGCCCGCGAATTGAACTCCGCGCGACCTTAATTCGATCGGCCGTCGTCGGCCCGATACGAACAGCGAGACACAACAAATCGTCGTTGAAATTTAACCCTTCGCAGTCGGAGCCACTTTTAAGTGGAAATCCAAGATATTTGTTTTTAGCTCGTGGTGTTGCCATTTCGTATAGCTTGGAGCTATTTATATATTATATAATTGCATTTCGCGACTCGTGCAACAGTTAACAGCTCTTAACAATTCTCTTTATTTTCTTTCTTCTAATTCTAAATATAAATGAATATGATAAAAATTATTTTGAAACGTGGCATGATCATTTTTAGCGGCGCCTTAGAGTCGCCACTCGACCGCAAAGGGTTAAGTAACGCGCACAAAGACATAGCGCTTTTTATGATATTCCGAGAAACAATTTTCTTCATTCGATGAATGATTAACAGCCGGGCACTTTATCGATGGAGATCACGTTATCATTCGAACGAACTATTAATCTATTACGGCGAAATCTACGTTAATCTCGATCATTTCGAGGAACTGTAGAAAAGAAACGATTGATCCGATAGATCTTTTGAGGAAATCTCCTGCATGAATGTATGGTATACAAGATATTTTTTCTTTTTCTTTGCCACTCGAAGTAAGAACAAAATTCAGAAAGAGTATTCTCTTTAGAGATAGTAAATAGTATACATGCCAGTAAATAGTACACATGTCAATAAACGGTACACATGTCAGTAAACATAAACAACGCTCATTTATTCCCACAACGAGAAAAATGTGACTAACGCGTGGTTCTAGCTTATTCAATCATCGAAACAGGAATTCGAGTTTCCTGTTTCCAATTATAACGTTAATTTCTCGGTGCATCGTCATCCTTGCAGGAAAACTGTGCAAATAATGCTGTTCTCGCAAAGGCAATTATCACGATACGATTAACATAAATAGTTTTCTATCAGGCGAAACGAAAATAGAATCTGTTTAGCCACTAATGCACGCGACCAATTACCGATTAAGTTCAACGGTTACATCACAGTTCGCGCGATTATGTATTAAAACATATGTGTAATTATTGTTGCAGATGGAAATGTACAACAGCCCCAGCATGAAGAAGAGTTCCATCCACGGTGACGAACTCACGCTCAAAGAGCCTCACAGGTAAATAAATATCTCACTTGTGGTTTACAGATTGTAAAAGATGCAATGCTTATTAAATTAATTATTTGGTTATCGATATTGTTATTAATTATCTCAGAGCTCTCATACCATTAAGACGTATATGCCATCTTTTGACGAACTCAAAGAGCCTCATAGGTAAATAAATATCTCACTTACGGTTTACAAATTGTAAAATATGTAATGCTCACTATTTCTGAAGCAGATTGTTAATTAATTGGTTATCAATATTGTTATTGATTATCTTAGAGCTATCATATCATTAAGACGTATACGTCATCTTGTATATGAATAAAAATGGTTTGGTAAAGTGTTGATATATTAGCACGTGATCTGATAGTTATCCCATAGAGGGTGAAATAATTATTGTAATCTGGAACATTTAAAAAACTTTAATCTTTGATTCGTATATTTGGGTCGCTGGTGACCCCGTATGAGCATTTAAAAAAAGACTCTCCATCGATGCGGAGAGTAGTGAAACGATCCGCTGCCTATATTTTAGCGATCAGTGCAATTTGGTTTGTTTAATTTAAGAACGTATATATCGCCCGGCTCAAGGATTATCACCAGTTTGAAAATATATCCCAAGGGAAATCTAAAAATAATGTTTTCTCGGATTATCTGTCCGGCGTTTCTCCATCGAGACAGGAAGTAAAACTCGCAGGCCTTACCGGCGCAGCTTAAGTGATCGGTAAACTGCGGATCTTTATGTGAAATCCGATTTCTCCGAAACAATTCAAAGAAACGCGAGGCCGTGTAGACATTTTCCACTTTTCGAAGAATACAACGAGCCCGATGCATAAAGGAACGGCATTCCCGACGCGGTGTAAACGCCGCGGCCGAAAGTTGAATAATCGGGCAAAATCGAGCGATTTGTTTACTCGGAAAGAAAATGGGGAGAAGTTAATGGTGGTTAACTTTTAACTGGAACTCGCGGCCCAAGAATCGACGCGTTCGCGTTCGACGATTGCCTTGTATTTATTTATGAGCTGATAATTTAACCATTACGTACTGGAAAATTCGTTGCACGCCGCGAAATAATTTACATACATTATATATATTACGAAAGGAAAACAGCTCGTTACATTGCTTGTAATGGAACCGTGACGGTAATAATAAGTCGATAATAATTCAACGGTGTTCATAAATTTTCTAAAATATTATTTTAAATTTATCTGCCATAAATGCACTGACGCAGTTAACAGTGCGCGTATAATGTGCAATAAATTGTGCTCCAGTCGTAAGTACATTTCCAGACAAAATTTGAAAAAGTTTATATATCTTTAGCATTCGAGAAAAATGTGATATTTTAACAAATAAATTACATATATTATAGCATAGTACATATTAAAGAGTACATATACTCAAGCATATAACACATTGCCAATATCGCAGTATCATTCCATTCAGATAAATAAGAACAATAACAAACAATTTAATTATTATAAAAAATAAAATGAATATTATTGTTGACAAACACATTGATCCTACTTTAAAAAGGATCACTGCACTCAAGAACATTATGACTTCGTAGGTGAGTACAATTGAATCTTTTATCAACACTATTTTAAAAAAGGTATTAAAGATTAATTTTTTAAACATAGCCAGACAGTTTTATCGCCTAATGAATAATACCAAGCATCGGCTAGAACTGTATGGATCATCGTATCAGTTTGTTTTAGGAGTGGCACTCGCGTTAATTGCAGCGACTCTTTGCGAGATTCGCGAAAACTGGCGGTCCAGCGATCGGTTCGCGAACGAAAACTTGGCGATTGAAAAGCCGTGTTCCGTCCAGTCCCATCGACGACGCCGAAAATAGAGAGAGGAATAGACTGGTGGTATCGAATCGGAGGGAATTGCGAAACGCCTAAGTTCGCATACGTTTTCCTCGCTTCGATAGCGCTAAGAGCCGAGCCAAATGTGACGCGGCTATCGCCTTGGCACTCGGCGCGATTGTGCCTACATCTCTGACGCTCGACGAGAGGTATACGGCGACTGTTCGGATACCTTTTCAAACGGAATCATTATGGTCAAAATTAAACTAAATGCCTTAAAATTTTCTCTGGACACAGCGAGACTAATTTATTAGAGTATTATCGGAGTACTCTTCTCATTAATTTTGCTATTAATTAATTATTTATTTTCTGATTTTTCAATCAATACTCTTTAATATTATTAAATATATTATTAGATTATTATTAGATTTATTAATAGTTTAACTAAAAAATGTTCCTCGAAGATATTGCGATAAAACTTAAGAAACTAGCGTTTTTATCTCTTTGTTTTTATTATTCCAAGTAATAAATTTAAGAAAATAATTTTAATCGTTTTCTATTAAATTAGACCCACCATCATTAACAAAATAATACTACAAGGCAATTCTTCCAGTTTGAAAGAAATGATAGCGTTTTGAAAAGTGCCAGAATACATATATTATTATCGGGGTCGCTGTAAAAGCCGCGCGGCGCCTCGATTCGGGTTTTCCCGTTGATCATTTATCTTTTGGGACGACGATCGAACGGAGAACGTGTACTCATCGAAACGATCGGATTTTTCTCGCTCGTTAGCCGATGTACTCCTAACAATAAGTGGCCATCCATCGCGCAGTCGAGATTATCTACGGAGATTTATTAAACGCTCTGTCGGACGGACGGAAATTAGACTCGCAATCGCTGTTCGCGATTATGCGCGGCTTATCCGGATCTCTCGGGGGATCCACCCGGCAACAATGCGCGTCGTGAATTCGTAAGACCGGATTGCTCGGAATATTTCTTCGTGCGCGACCGCGCATACGTTGGTCACGTTCGACTCCGGAAAGTTGGTTGACATGTGCACCGACCCGGGCAACACGTGTGATTCACGTTTACGATTTAGATGGGGACTGGCATAATCGCAACGCGGATTTTACACCGAGGAGAAATTCACCTAACCGGTGTTTCGTGAAAACAATGAACACGGTACGGAATGATTTTTAGCCGTGTAATAATTTACTAATTGTTAGTCGATTCTATTATATTGCTATATTTATTTGTATTACATTTTTCACTATATTATCGATTATATTATATCATACCGTCCTTTCGTGATTACTCGTTACTGTATCGTTAGTTTTTAATTATTCATATTACGAAATTTAGTAATATCAATATAATTATTTAATAATATATTTACAGCAAAAAGAAGTTTTAGCGTTAAGTTGTTTATTTCATTTTTAATGTAATAAGTAACTATAAAGTGACGAGCGAATTTTGTTTCCGTTAGAAATGAAGAAAATGATCCATATTTTAACGGTTTGATTTCTATATATATATATTAATCATCAGGTTTCTGTAGTTTGAAAATTATCCGAACTCAGGTTCTAAATTGAGTCTAGAACGGGAACACGATATTATGTGCGTTTAATCTAATGTTTGCAGAAGGAATCACCTACGTTCATCTCGTATCGTCGTTACGGCCACACCCCGTATAGCGGCGGTTTCATGGATCACGCTCGAATCTTGCATATTTTCTGGACAGACGCGACAAGAAAATATTTAATACATTTACTCGAATATATATAAATAAAATATTTACTTACAAGTTGTTTTATATAAATAACCAATATTCGAAACAAATGTCTGTTTTCAATGACTTTTTGATTAACGAATTAATGTCCACTGTTTTACGATATCATGATTATTAATTAGTATACTCTATAATTTATTCGCAACAATATGTGTACAATGTATAATAGTTACAAATACACTGTTCAAGTGACGCTAATTGGTCATGAATCATGGAAATGCATTGCTCATTTAAAAGACATTGATCATTATGTCAATATTTGAATAAGAGATTAATTAAATGAGCATTAAAGTCGGAATTATCATTCGATTTTATTGTCTACATAGTATCTAAGATAAATGAAATTGATTAAATTGATATAAAGTTAGATAAAATGAAATAAACTTTGTAAACATATTTTCAAGGAAATTAAATGCTAAAGTGTGCTAATTAAAATACAATATCGTTATGTGCGGTTTCAGTGATTACTCAGGTTCAGCGCATGGAAATGATGAAATCCGGGTTAATTATAGTGACGGTTTCCTCGTACATGGCCGGTTTGCGAGGCGGCGTGGGTTTTAAAAGGAAAATCGGCCGCGACGGTCAAGGAATTATAAATAACGCGTGATAAAAGTTAAACGCCTCTACGTGTCCAACCGGGGGGAAGTGGTTCAAAGTTATTTGTTTGGTTCGAGAAAAGAGGTTCGTGACGATTTCAATGGCGGGGACCACCTTGTTTGAAAGCGTGTGTTCAAATTTCAAATTGAAAAATTGTGTTCCAACATCACGGTCTCTTCTCATTAACGCATTCAGAGTCCCTTGACCCAGGTACGATCCGAGAGGATTCACCAGATAGACTTAATTAGGTTCGCATGGTTAAGGATATAGTATGTATCCGAACCGTAATTAACATGGCAGCCATTTTGAACTAGAGAATTGCCGCGATATTCTCGGAAGAATATTTACTGTTGTCTTCAACAACTTATTAATTTTTTTATTACATGTACTGGTATCTGCACAATATGTTTAAATATAAATAAATGAGTAATTAATAGATAAGATATAATAAATAAATGATTAATATCTATTATTAATATAGGTATTTAGGAAAATAGAAATCGCGAGTGATTTCAACGCCACTGAGATTACTATAACGTGGATTTTTATGCGAAATGAGAACGTTTCTCATTAATTTAGAAATGGAAATT
Organism: Augochlora pura; assembly: GCF_028453695.1. NCBI lineage: Eukaryota > Metazoa > Arthropoda > Insecta > Hymenoptera > Halictidae > Augochlora > Augochlora pura. Next base: position 15,193,032 of record NC_135778.1, on the reverse strand, counting down.
AATTTTCTTCGAAGTGTGATCGAAATAAATTACCTCGTTGCATGCGAGAAAGATGAGCTAATTAAAAGTTTCCATTTTTAGTAATTTTCCTAAGTGGCAAACAACGCAACGATGTTCCTAAACTCGTTCAATCTTCCTACCGTTTTAAATTGCTCTACCATAACAGCAGTGGTACAGTTAATAGCGAATTTATAATCAGCGAAAATTATGTTGCAATTATACACAACTGTATCCCTCTATCTGTATGCAATGTATCTGCGTTTTCGTTTTCTTCGGAGCAAATGTAACAGGAATAAGTGTTCTAAATCCTTAAAAAACAATTTTTTAGCGAACATTCATAAGCTGTTAATTACAAATATTTATCTGTTCCTTTAAGGAAGATTCAAATTTGATTCCCTTGTCACAAATATTTAAATATTGAACCAGATGCAAGCATAAAATAAATATAAAATTCCTTTTTCTTCTAAGAAATTAGATCGAAAAGATTCTAATCATAGTACATAGCTGTAAAGAAAATGGTACGGCAATGGGTGTTAACCTTTTGAAGCCATTTTAACTGAAAATCTGAGATCAAATTTTTATTCTACGTAACAAAGTGAACTTTTATGCATACGAAATTAATTCTTGTCACTCGTACCAATAGTTTCACTGTTTAACTATTTTTCAAATCTAAACGTTGTATAAAAATGATCTTGGGACGTGTTAGGACAATTTTAGTGGTGTCTCAGGGTCACCACTCGAGTGCAAAGGGTTAATTCTCGTCCATTCGATGTTAATTCTCGCACGACGTAATTTTCTTTATTAACATTTGCACCGTTGCGGCTGAGAATAATTTCGGTATCGGTCGGCGTTCAGTTGTTACGATGAGCGCGGTGAAAGTATAAATCCGTAGGGCGAAGGAGATCGCCGAACACGATCAGCGCCAAGGAGTCTACGGTAGAACGTAGAAGCCGAGGCGCGGTGTAATCGCGAATGTAAATTTTTCGAGCAACTGGTTCGACGTCCATGGGAAAATTTATGCGTAACTTTATACAGAAAGAGCCGGCAGGCAGAGCCCCGTATAGTCCAGTTGCAGTTGTTGCAACCGGTCTTGGGTTCTAGTAACGGAGATATCCCTACGATTATTTCAAATGTTGTTAGTGTCTTTACGTCACGTGCTCGCGATCGAGACAGACTTTCGTTCGTTCTATTTTTATTGCGGGCTGCGGACGCGGTTTCGTTATCAGAATGCGGAACTATTTCCTTTTTTCATAACAATCCACACGCCCGATAGATTTTTATCTTCGGTGCATGGTACACCTACTAATTCAAAAGGTATATTTGTTTGTGATGCGTTCATCGAATTGTTTGAAATTCGTGTAAATATTATTATTAAATATTAAATAGTAGATATTAAATATTAGATATTAAATATTAAATATTAAATAGTGGATATTAAATATTAAATATTAATACTTTTGAACGTGGTTCCAAAGTTTTTATTTCCTTCATGTTGGTCTTTAAATTATTTTAAGCTGTTGGAGAATGAAAATGTGTTTGCTTTCGCAGTAGTTTTTAGTTACACAGCGAATCGCAATTATATCCTTAATTATATATTTGTCTAAATATAATTACAGTATCTCCTTTATAACGAGTCCACGAGTGAAACGCAGTAAACAAAATTGACCCATTAAAGCAATTATTTTGTTAGAGATCGCATCTAATTGTCACTTTGAAGTACGAACATTACTACGATATTTACCAACAGTTTTTCTATAACTTTCTATGTTTACATTTGAGCATTTTCTTTTTACCAGGATCTTGTACCATGTATTAATCATTGCACCGCATCTAACGGAACGTAAATTATTTTACAGAAATGGGAGCACTTATGGGGCGTTCCAGTCGAAGGATCCCATTTTGGAGATCGAGAAGTCTGGAGACAAGGAAGGCGGAAGCAACGAGCATGGGATTTCCGTGAATCATCCGACCTCGTAAGTTGAATAACCTTAATACTCTCTCTCATCCGTTAGTTTCTTTGTCCTTTCCTTTCGGTTCGATCCGCTATGTGCTCTACCAATGTTCTACCATCGAGTTTAAACATTATACGATCGGTTTTTAACTGCAGTAGAACCTCGATTATCCGGACCAGTCTCGAAGACTTAAATGTTTGGATAATGACATGGTTTCTTAATTAAAAGAATAGCTGACATTTTTATTGTGTCGTATAATTCGTTTAGCTGTTATTCATCGCTTTAGATCGAATTGTTTATTACGCGACATGACACAACCTAACTAGCCGGCTATGAGCTGTGTAACGAATAAAATGAAAAATAAAATGAAAAATAAAATGAAAAATAAAATGAGAAATAAAATGAAAAATAAAATGACAGATATACTGGCAAATAAAATAAATAAAATGGCGAATAAAAAGACGAGTTCAACATACACGGACGATCGAATTAATCTATGGGAAACGAGAACAGTCCGCACGATATCTTGGTTACACAGACTGCAAGGAAAACCGTGTTTTACAATCTTTGCTCGCATGCGATCATGTGCGTGTACGTTTGTGCGCGGGACTACGTCGCCAGGCGACTCTTGCGGAGGATAGGTTCCGTTTTGCGGTTAAAACTCGCATGACACCGCCTACGGTCACTTTCTGTTGCTCATGAATACCCGGCGTTATCCTGCGAGCATCTTGATTTGTGTACAGGATGTTGGAAGAGATTCAGGGAACCGTGCTTACGGAGAAATCGAATTCAGTAATAGAGATATCGGTAAAATCGAATCGAATGATATCATGTCTGTGTATACATACGTTGTTCCTAGTCAAATGATTATTATCTTTTGTTTTTGTTATTTTGACCTTTAGAATATCGACCGAGATTTATTCATTGTGCACGGCTTAACCGTAAACATTAAGTATTAATTAAAGTGACAGTATTTCGATATTTTTTCCTTTTTTTTTGTTCTGTTGTTTTTCCTTTTTTCTCCTTGTTAGTATTTATTGGTATATTAAATCTTTCTATTTGTTATTATTTCTTCTATAACAAAAGGGTTTTCTGCCCATACACTTGTATAAATTATTTAATTACTCGTATAAATTATTATTAACATCATCATTAGTATTATTATTATTATTATTATTATTATTATTTTTAGTCAACTGTTTGGATATCTGGAAGATCATTATAGAAATATTCGAGTGACTCATGCTCTCGTAGTATCCAGTCAATTATTTCTCTAAAAATAAATTTACGCCAAGTACAATTTCATTCGGGGAATAGTGTTGCAATATTTCTCTGCCAACTATGAATAAATACATTGTTAATAATGGCTGAATAAGAATAGCATTTTCTTCGTAAAAGAAGAGTCAATTTTTTAATAATAGTACTGCACCTAATATTTCTTGCAATGTCGTAGGTGTGCGATAGGAACAATTATTATAATTTTTTTAAGCGTTTAATTATCGTTAGAGAGTGTTACGTAAATTCTTCGAACAGATTTGGAAGAATTAATTTTCTATTAGCGATGCCTATTTGAAAAATATAAAACATGATTTCACATTGCAATAAAGAGTAACAATGTTGATTTAAGGATCGAGTCCTTGCTATTTAATAACATGCAAATTAATTCATTTATGATGGTCGACTTCGTTACTGCAACGCGTAGATAGAATTATACAACATCTACTATTATTCATCGTTATTCATTATTATGAAATTTTATTTATTTTAAGCTTCTACCGCAACTGCACGCTGTTCTATGTTCATTGGATAATATTATCTTTAATCCTAAAAATGTTTCTTTATCTTTTGCAACATTTCTCGATTGAAATTGCTTGGTACCGCCAGTGTTAAAACCTTCACTCGAATTCATGTTCAAAATTTGCAAAGTTCCACGATTTTCAGCACTTTGTGTTCGCGAAAAAATTTAATTAATTTTAATTTAATTTAAAAAAAAAGATAGCAACGTATGGAACGGATATGCTCAACGATCCTTTCCGGCATTTCGTACAAAACCAGACAGTGGAAAAGGGGGGAAGGAAGCAATTTGGCCAATGGCGACGTCGCAATTCATCAGGATCATCGTAATTTTCCGCGTGCGTGTTTATTTTCCGAGAATAGCGTTTCCTTCTTCTCCTTCTGTCCCCTTTTCCCCACTCGGAAGCATCCGGATAATTCGCGGATCGATCTTTCCTCCGTAGCTGCTCGGTGAGAACGGATCGCGCCAGGTATCGATGGTCTTTCTTCCGCCGCGGTAATTGTCGCGAGTAATTAAAGCACAGAGAGCCGGGGAGGGGGGGACCTTGAGGTATCGTGCGGCACGGAACGTTCCAGCCTCGAATTCCGTTCGCTGGAATATAATCTAACACCTCGATTAACGTGCCAGTCGTGAATGAACGGCGGCGCGAGTTTCTCGCTGCGGTTGGGAAAACGATTTTATTGGTATTTACGATTTTATATGAGCAACTTCATTCGTAGAAGCTGCAAGAAACGAACTTTAGTCACGTGCGATTGAATATTCATTAAGACGAAAGAGAAACATGTTAACACAGCTGTATTACTCTTTATAGCATTCAGTAAAAAGTGGTAAAAAAGCGTAGAAATTGAAATTTTATTAAAGATATTATTGAATTTTAAATGGAACGAATATTGAGAGTCGTAATAACATTTAGATTTTACTATTTGATAATTTGTCGTAACGTAACCTGACATAACCTAACAATCTGTCGAGATTTTAAATTTACTGTACCTTAACATAATGAAACTAATTACATAATACACTGTAAAATGCTTTATCTATTGCAGTGATTCTGTGAACAATTTTTATCATTAGTACGAGATCGAGTAAAAAAGTTCTTGTAACTGATTTCATGAATTTTTCATGGTTTCAGTCGTTGTCCAGGAAGAAGTCCGATGGAAAATGTATCGCTGAAAGTCGGACATTTCAGCGGCTACTATGTTGTAGGAATAGCAATGTGCTTGCATATGTAACCCTTTCCTCTTCCCCCCGCCGTAGTTCTTCTCGTCGGAGACCGTAAATTATGGGACGGACGAAACGGTCTGATTTTTGAATAACACGCGAACGCCTATTGTTGGCAGACTCCGTACGGCGAACTTAACGTCGGTTTATGTATGGCGGTCACGTGGCGAGGTAATTTCCTTCATTTGCGTGCACGCGCAACGTTAATGGAAATCACAATATGAAACAATTCGCAGGAATGTAAATGCCACGCACATTAAACGCGAACCGTCGCCGGTGGACCGATCACGACCGCACGGACGTTTTCGCCAGTTCCGTGGGTCGACGAGAATAAAGTGGCAAATCCGCGTGGCCTGTGTCATTCGGGATGACTCTCTTAAACTTGTCTAACACCGTAATTAGTTTACACTGCGGCCGCGTAATTTTACGATTGCAGGTTTGATGCGCCGCTTCTGATTTATGCAGATTGCTCATTGAAACAGGAAACTGCAATGGCTCCTGTTCCTCGTAATTGTTGCAGCAAATTTTTATTTTGTACAGTCATTAAAAGCTTTCTTGGAATGACAAAAATTATATGCAGTTCTGATGCAGCGGTTTCGTACGAAATTGTTGTATAAAATTGTTTATATACTGACGAACAAAATTCTAGCATAGTTCAATTTTGGTTACGAATTAGCTATCTTTGATTGATGATAACTCTGTAAAAAATAATCATAGGATGACGATTTTACTTTTAAATTAAAGCTTGGAATTTCTACTTTAAGGAATTGTTTTTCGATTTTAAGTTAGATGTATTCTTATCGCCATAAATATTTAAATGTGAGGCAATATTTGTCATATTGGTCACGTCTCTCTTATTGTAAATTGCCAAGTTTGACGAAATGCACAGACTCAGCAAAATTTTTTTCCGGGATGCCGTTTGCAGTGAACTATAATTTGATCATTTCTCTGTAATATAAAGAAAACGAATCGGGACTGCAGGTTTTTTTTCGCAAAGTTATAGCGCGTTGAAGGTAACCCTTGCATGTGTGTTTGGTACAGTGATGAGGGTACATTTAATTTAAAATCCAGAAAGACTATTTTAAAGTAGAAGTTTTAAGGTTTAATTTAAAAGAAGAGTCATTATCCTACGACCATTTTTCACGAAGTTATCGTTTGTGAAAGTTGGCCAATTTTAGTCCATTGCCTGCGCTATAATTTCGTCGAGCAAAATGTATGTATCTCGTCGCATCGAAAAGTAGCGTGCCTATAGATGTCAATAAATTGTAGAAATAAATTCTTTTTTCGGGGATTATGTTCGTCGTTGATACGCCGTGACTAGATACTCGATGATGCATGTTAGTACGGGGCATGATTAACGAGCAACATTGAAACTCAGCCCCTTCTCATAGCCTCGAAAACCGAAGACGAATCTCGAAATAAATATTTTGGCATAAGTTCTCATCGGTCCGCGTAATTTCCACATTTAACTCATTTAGTGAATCGCCCGTGACGCGCCGATATCGCTAGTATTTTAATCGGTTACACAACTACGAGTTTCATTGAAACGTCAATTTGCAAAAATACGGGACAATAGATTGTCCGAGCAGACGCACCGACTGTACATCTTGCTCTCTTAATCACAGACATTTTAACGAGAGTCCCGCAGGTATATCTCCGCGTTTTAACGAGACTCTAGCCAATAAAAGACAGAAATCTATTCAGTAACTAAATCTAGACATCGTCAGAATCATTAATGTCAATGATTAAATTCAATTTCCAGCGTTGAGACTACACTAAAAATTTATACGAAGTTTAAATTAATCTAATCTTGATATATATTTCACTGAAAAATTATACAAGGCTTTAATAAATCCACTCTTGATTTATATTGCAATAAAAATTGCACGAAGTTTAAATAAATTTACCTTTGATATATGTTGGAATAAAAATTGCACGAAGATTAAATAAATCCACTCTTGATATATATTGCAATAAAAATTGCACAGAGTTTAAATAAATCCAATCTTGGCATTGCTATAAAACGGTATACAAAAGCCGCGTTTAGGCTTCGATAGTTTCATCGTTAACAAAGGACGTCGTTGTACTCGTCCGCAAAATGTTCAACCTATTCTTCGGCTGACAAATCCCGGACTTATTTGTAACGAAATCCGTCCGCTATTATTTCCGTCGTGCACTTCTATTTCCGATCGGTCCTCTTGCACGAAGAACGATCGTGCTCTCGCGGGGACGGTTTAGCGGTGGCTACGGATTAGCCAGTAGCTACACCGCGGACACGTGTTTATTCGAGACACGAACTCCGCGGTGAACGGGGCACCGCGCGCCGCCGAGAGTTTTCAAACTCGGTCGGGCAGGTTCATTCGCCGGTGATTTTAAATTAGCTCGCGCGATGGGACAACGGGGAATGCTTGGAAAATTCGTTGTCAGCTATGCGCCCGAGCTTTTGTGCCGTCGAATTGTTGCGCGGTCTCTGTCTCTTCGATGCCTCGAATAACATTCGATTTAAAAATGAACCGGCGTGGAAACCGTTCGATTCCTTGACCTCGATTTTCACAGTCCGAGAAAAGACGTCGGATTTTCTCGGAAAATTACGATTCTCCAGAGATCTGATCTGCCTCATAATTTCATAATGATTTAGGTAATGATTCTATAATAATTTAAGTAATAATTCAGGTAATGATTCAATAATAATTTAAGTAATAATATCGTAATACTTTAAGTAATAATATCGTAATACTTTAAGTAATAATATCGAAATAATTTAAGAAATAATTTCGTATTAATTTAACTAATAATTGCCTAATAATGTAAGTAATAACATCGTAATAATTTCGTAATATTTTTATATCGACATAAGTAACATTTATTATTAACTGTACTACAGTATTACATTTTTAAATCTCTTAGCATACTAAAAATTTATAGTTACAGTATTACCGTTTGCAAAAAAGATTAGGCAATTTTTCCGAAGAGAATTCTCGGTAGCGATATAGCTGCTGCTCTTTTAGAACACTGATTTGTTGCGTTTGTTTATCGTGTCCCATCTACTGAACACGCTGTAGTTGTAATGCTTTAACGTAGCAGTCTACTCATGGTCGATGGAATTATTACAGGTATTTAGAAACAATGATGCACCTGTTCAAAGGTAACGTCGGCTCGGGTATATTTGCGTTGGGGGATGGATTCAAGCATGCCGGATTACTGCTGGCTCCGCCACTTACGATCTTCCTAGGGGTGATTTGTGTTCACGCGCAACATGTTCTCGTAAGTAGTCTGGACAACGAAGTAACTTCCACAATAATTAATTAATAAGTAGGAATCTAATTATTATCCAAGGAATACATCGAATTCCTGCTATTGCAATTTGTTAGAGGTCATTCACACGTGTAACCTCTGACTTCTGTAATGACAATGTTGCAAAGTCATTGGTCACAAAATATTTATTACATATTATTATACATTAATTTAATAACATTACATATTAATCCAATTACAGCATAATTCAATAACCTTACATATAATGCAATTACAGTATAATTCAATGATATTATAATTCAATCGCGTCTAATTCGAATTAAATTATAATTCAATTACATTACAGTTTTATCGCATTATATTTAAATGAAACTTGCGACCAAAATAATCATCAATTGAGCCGTTCAGTGCACACATCGACTAACTCCATAAAACAAAAAGTCGAGAAACGCGATGAAATGATGTACATTGATTTTTAAAATTCCTGTTATAAAATAGATTCACATATATAATGTAGAATGAATAAATACAGATATAGCTTTCATTTAACGTATAATTTAATGTATAAAATTAATATTATTTAATGTATGAAATTAACAAGAAAGAATAGCCAAAAAAAAAGAAAAAAAAATTTTGCCGTTTAATGGTGTTAATCTTTATTATTCAGGAAAGTTATTATAAATATAAAAAGTTATGACTATACCAAGTGCTTTGACACTTGAATTTAAGATTTTTCAAAAAGTGGAGTTAATCGATGTGTGCACTGGAGGGCTCAATTATATTAACCGAGAGGGTTGAATCGTGCAATTTGAATTACAACGTAGCGTTGAATCGCAATTTCGTTGAAATACGACGCGACGAAATCGCGAAATTGTCATACAATGTATTTCTGTTGGCAGAACTGTGGTTCGAGAACGACGTAAAACAATTTGTAAATTGTTGCAGGTGAAATGCAACGAGGAGGTGACGCGGCGAGTGAACGATCCGGCTGCCACGTCTGGATTCGCCGGTACCGTGGAAATGTGCTTCGCCACCGGCCCTCTCTCACTCCGAAAATACTCCGTGTTTATGAGGTTTGTATGTGTGTCAGAGGAAGATGAAATAGGAATCCCATCGACTGTTTGTTTAGCATCATACCAAAATCCGCTTGACGCGTCGCGCCCGCGTCCAGAGGCTGACTGTAATTTCAAACGGGAATCAAGTAGAGGAGCTGTTGTTCGACACAGCACTTTAACACACTTCGTTATGACACTTTTCTTATCTGTTTCAAATAACATATGAATCCATATATGAGTTTTACAGTTCCGTTGTTGCACTTTGATTTCTCTATTCGACAAAAGTTTCACATTAATAAATTAATTAGTTATTCTTTGTTAATTTACTCGATTCTGCGAACTGAATTCTCTTTATTGAAATTTGCACAAATACGATTACTCTGGTTATTACGTAGAATTAATTTTCCTCGCTCCAGAATACCAATTTTCAAGAAATAATACGTGTAAAGCTAAACGGTGAAAGCGAGACGTTTAATGGTTTCATATGGACGTTATCTTTGCTCTAGGATCGCTCGTTACATTCACTTAACATCCGTTTGTTAAGAATCAGAATTTACATTACCGTTCGTCCCTCTGTTCCAGAAAAATGGTTAATATATTTTTGTGTGTCACGCAACTCGGATTTTGCTGCGTTTATTTCGTTTTCATTGGCACGAATATGAAGCAGGTGAGTTAATTTTTTTCTTACGACATTTATTCAATAATCTAGGGGGAATATACTTAAATTAAATTATAGACTAAATATTAATATGAAATTTACATTTTGATTCTAAACTTTTCATTAGTAACAATTTGTAAAGGTTTGTATTTGAAATAAAGAAGTATATAATTCTTAGTTTCCTTTTTAAATGATGCTATAATGCAATAGCTCGAATAAAATAATTTATCATGATGCACCGATATCTCTGTTATAAAATCTGATGTTACGTTACGCTTGGAAAACGCTTCTATGCGTCACTGATAATTCCGACGTGCGCTTTTCTGCTTAGTCGTCAAGTAAACTATAACAACCGAAAGGATAAACTGGAAATCCCCTATAATAAATTGTAAAACAGACGAGTGTGCAATCGACGCGCCCTACTAATTTAAAATTGTTGTCGTAGGTGTTGGACGTGTATGGGATCCAGTTGGACGTCCATCAACACATGGCTGTGGTCCTGATCCCTATAATGCTGAGCACGTGGATCAGGAATCTAAAGTACCTGGTGCCGGTCTCGTCGCTGGCGAATTTTCTAGTGATCGCGGGCTACGTCGCCACCATGTACATAATGTGCCACGACCTGCCGCCGATCAGCGAGAGGGCTTACGTGGCTCAGTGGCACGATCTCCCTCTGTTCTTTGGCACTGTGATATATTCTTTCGAGGGTATCACACTGGTAAGCGACCGCACACGCTTCCCCGCATTTATGTAACGCTTATTTTGGCAACCGGTCATTTCGTTGCGAGTCCGTCCTACAGTCATTCGACCTGTCCGAACTTTCTGTCGCTCGTTCTGACGACGTCGACGTACAATGCTCGCTCCGAACAATCTTCGAACAATAAACCGTCCTACGGCGCATGATTCTTCGGCTATTATAATTAAAAATTTCGGCTCTATTAATGAAAGCATTGATAAAGTATATTTCGAATTAAAATTAGTTTTAAGCAAGAATAAATGAATGATCGATGTCATTTGGTTTTAGGTGTTGCCCCTGAAGGATGAGATGAAGAAACCGAGTAATTTCAATAAGCCGTTGGGAGTCTTAAATGTCGGTATGGTCATTGTGGGCGCCATGTTCGTCGCGATGGGTTTCGTATCATATTTAAAATACGGCGACGCAGTTGCTGGCTCGGTCACGTTAAATCTCGAGTCCAAAGAAGTGTGAGTATTTTTTTTATTTTTCATTTACCAAATTTCTTTCTCTCTCCTTCTCTATCTTTATCTCTTTTTCTTTCAACATATATTTTACTTTACTCGGCCCAAATCAATTTTTTTCATACCGATATTTCAATCACAAATGTTAATCATTCGCTAAATATATACATACATATTGTATACGTATGTATACCGGATGGAGGAGAGTATTTAATGCAGGTCACTTGGATAGCTCGTTTTTTAACAATACAGAAAGAAGTTCCAGGCGTAAGTCGCTCGGTGTTCAGAAGCACGCGATATGATGACAATCATTTTATGATGGCTGGAAGCGTAGACGACATATGAAGGTGAAACCTATTTTTTTAAAAAATGGAACAGTGTAATTTTATTCTAGGATTTAATTCTTCAGTTTTTATGATATTGTCACCATATTAAGTGCACCTTGAAGCCGAGAAAATTTTGTCTGAAACTCTTTTCTCTATTGTTAATGTGAAGTGAGTTATTACAGTAATCTGTTTTAAACGACCTATCCTGTATATTTGGAGCATTCTTAAAATACCGTAGAAGTAAACTCGTATCCAATGATAGATTTCCTTGGCGTCATAATTCTTTGAAAATTCCACAACGCTGGAAACATTTGGCAAGTGATTAGCAATACTCGTGTTCCGTAGCCTAAGGATTAGAAGCACAATGGTTTTTTATGTATTGATGTTAAATCGAAATCGCTTTTGCCGACTCTAAAGTAGATTATTGTTATGCGTCCAGGTAATAAATCGTTCTGCGTCACGAATTGTCAAAATTCTGTCAAACAATTCAAAACTGATACTGAAAAATTGCGAGACGCAAACGTAGTTAAGAGAATACTCTTTGTAACATAATTTTCTGTTGCATACGAAGGGTGGATGGAAAAATCGTCGTCGTGCATTCAAGGTTTCTACCATATAATATCTATTTTCTAAGTGCTGTACCAATCAGATGCTCCTTGTACACCGAAACAGAGTCTCGGTGTCCCCTCCCATTTCGAAGCGAATGCAATTAACAATCGAACCGAGAGTATGCTACCCAACGTCCTGTTTTGCGGTGTTCGCCTAATTAATGATTTTATCGTGCATGATACGCGTTTTGTAATCGCACGGGGTGTTCCGTTCTCAAAAAATAACATGCGAATAACATCCTCCGTCGTTTGACCATACGCGACAACGCATTGCGCGTACAAACAGAGCCGCGCTATGTTCGATCGTTCGATAAATGTGATTCCGTTTCTTTTGCAGTTTACCACAGTGCATAAAAGTTGCCATCTCATTAAGTATATTGTTCACGTATGCACTGCAATTTTACGTTCCTGTCGCGATCATGTGGCCAGGATTCGTGAACCAATTTGGCCCGTTCAGGTGGCCAGTTCTATCGGAGACTATTTTCCGGTCTTCGTTATGTTTGCTCACATGTGAGTATAAAATCTGTCTATTTCCTCGATGTTAAAATAACATGAATTAGTAAGTGGTCACGTTTTGAATCTATCAAAATATATAAATAATATAAGATAAAAATAATCTTTTATAATACTATAAACAAATTGGTAGATTCATTTCCGAGACGTTGGTCGAGAAAAATAATTTTGGCCAGCGAAATCGGACAGGCGTTCCACCGTGCTCGGTGACAAGATAGCTTCGAGGAATCTTTCGGTGGAGTTATTTTTACCCGATAACTGACGGGAGCAATTCTGTTGCAGTTGTGCTAGCGGAAGCGATACCTCAGCTGGGCCTGTTCATATCGTTGGTGGGTGCAGTGAGCAGCACCGCGTTAGCTCTGATCTTTCCGCCGATCATCGAAATGGTGGTCTGCTGGCAGAACGCGTCGCTCGGTATGTTCACGATGACGAAGGACGTCGTGATAGTGCTGATCGGACTGCTGGGTTTCGCCACCGGCACGTACGAGAGCATCACCTCGATCATCGCGGCGTTCAGCAAGAGTAATTAAGCTAGTGTTTGTAGAAATATCGAATCGTTAATCTTACTTGTACACACGCATACACATATACACATACACGAGCGCACACATACGCACGCACACCCGCGGAATCAACTTGTTCATGACATTTACGCGAACATAGGCTAACGATTGTTGGTAAAGCAGGGATTTCCTTCCCCGAAGGAGCTCTCGCATAATTGTGTTATTTATTAGTAGACTGCGGATGTTTATGCGACGTAACAAATTGCCTGCCGAAATTGCCGAGCACAGGCGTTCTCATTTTTTAAATAATTTTAATAAGTTTAAATTGATATATCAACATTTTTAGGTTCTTTCAATTTGGTCATTTTTTGAAATTGTACTTGTAACTCATTGATTATAAACTATTGCGTTTTAAGTTTTACTTATCACAAATTTTTGCCACAAACACATAAAATCCGCTGTCTATTTGTTAGTCGCGTAACATCTTTCTTTCTGCGACTTGGCATGAATCCGATATGCTCGAACACGTTTTTCCCTTGTTCGTCGTCCATGAAATTATCATTCTGCCTCGCAACTTTCGACCATTTTCAAAATTAAAAAGAGAAATTCGTTTGTATTTTTATAGAAGTTTTTACGCATACAGGGTGTCCCAAAAATAACGCGCATCCGGGAAACGAGAGCTTTCTGAGGTCAAGCTATGTCAAGTGATCTCAGAGACTTTCCAGTTCCCGATTGCGAGTTACTTTTGGAAGACATTGTAGATCCACGAGCAGGGTAAGAAACATTTTCGAAGCTTTCCGTTATCGATGTTCTCGAGCATCGTTAACGAAAGTTAACGGTTAACTAAAAAAAAAAGGCAACTATTAAGCTAAAGAAAGGTTCGAGGAAAACAGATAAAACAACGACGAAGAAATTCTTTGGAAATTCGTTCACCGCGATCATCGTCAGTCGCTTGTTCAAGTAAGTTCACGATGTTAGTTGTTTGTGTCCCGAAAGCGACATACTAGCCATAAGATTATGCCGTAGATATTCGTAGATTGTTTATATATAGGTCTGAACTGGTCCTATTGTAAAAACAAAGTCGACTGTAATTATCGTGATATGTAGCTCTAATGAACCGAAGGAAAAAATAAACAAAAAAAGGAAAAACGAAAAAAAAAAAGAAGAAGAAAGTAGGACTAGGAAATAATGGAAAGGAATCAGGCAAATGGATTTTGCAGTCGTTATGAATTTTTATTATACTGGACGATCGTGTGATATAAAAGACAAAAAGGGTAGACTCTTTGTTTTTTACTGAAAACGCGGAATGTAATTTTCTCGATTAATCGATTCACATTGCTGCTGCTGCGAGCACATGATTTTGTCGCGGTCGCCTCAGGGTGTCTGTCGCATTGTTCCCAGACTTCTTTCGATTCGAACGCGCATCGCGCGTCTCGTCCTGCAAAAAGTATAGCTTGCGAAATTTGTGTATTCTATTTCGTTGAAACGCGAACGATCCGATCACCCTGACCGACGATTATTTATTGATTAGTATTGATACGCCTTACACGCACATATTGTTATCGTTACGTCATTTATTCTAAGGACTTCCGATTTTATGATACTCTTGAGAAAGCTTGCGGCGACGCGAGACGTTTTCGTGGCGGATGAACCGTTCTCTTCAATCCTCGGCGAATTAGCGGCGGTCCAGGCGGGTCCCTCCGGATCCGCTATAGTCATCCCATAATTATTTAATTGTATTATTTCACGTCCGTGCATTGTTCCGGTACCTGTTACGTTTATGTGTGTCCTTTTAAAAATTAACTCGCATCGTCCTTCGCATTCGACCAAGGGTGTATCCTCCATCGCACAAGAAAAGATCAGATTACTATAGTTGTAGAGTTCTCCTGCGGTAACCTAAAGCTTTGTTTGTATTAGTCCATTCTTCTCTCGCGGTGTGTCCTTTTTGGATGATTTGAATGTTTTATGTTCAAAAAGAATATGCCATTTTGATTTATACATGAATATGATTTTCTTTTCTACCGGAATTGGGCGAAGGAGAATCATTTTCATCGTAAATAGTCGAACATCTACTAACTAGAAGAATACTGCCGCAAGTATTTAGGTTATTCTGGTATAAACAAATTTAATAATTTCATTTCATATATACGTAAAATTTGAGATTACTTGACTCGGTACTGAGAAGCCATAGGAACAGTTTTTTAAAGCGCTATTTGCAGCGTTAAATTTTCATCATGTCGCAAACAAAATTTAACAATATATTAATCTTCTGAACAATGCACAAGAATCAACATGTACACTACCGCGGGAAAACGAGCTGCGCGTTACGTTTCGATTCGTCAATGTTCCTGGCGTCGCGCGATCTTCCGGGCGAACGCTCGCCTATTTCCTGTCTCTGTTTATAGACTCTGTAATTTATTCTGTTCCGACGACTATTGTAATTTAATGTAATATTTAATAAAACGAAATCATCTTATCACAATGCAAAATCGAAGAAAATTAACGCGACAGTGACACGGCATCGCTTGTGGATCTCTTTATGCGATCGTTTCTAAGAAGCGTATTTAAATAATTATTATGCAAACGTGCGAGACGAATGTCTTTTGTTACAGAGGTTGTAATTGCAGTGTATTTATTCTGTCGTAAATACAGTACAAATTTAAGAACGTTTAACCATTAATGGAGGACACTCCGAATGCGTATGCGAACGATAGTGTACATGTTTGGTCGTGTCCGAGAAGCAATTTTCGCCATAACGATCGGCAACGGACTGCGGATTTTTGTACAAATTAATCGTATCCACCGAACTGTTTTCAAACATTGACGAAAAAATTGATCCTGAAAAAAAACCGTTACCATAACCGTAGAATAAAAGACAAATATTTTCTGATTCCGTTGTTCCCGTGTGCATACCTTATTTTACACAAATGTCCGAAACAATTGAAGATCCGCAGTTTAATCAGAAATATCAGCGACACCGAGATACACCACGAAAACTACGTAATCTTAATTATAGAATTACTATGACCATGTACATGCGAGCACACAGGGTAATAAATGATAAACAGTTGCAGCTGGACCCTGCGCGTTCGCCGAGCGAGGGTGAAAAGGGGGTGGACTCGTCGTCGCGAACGGTCGATGAAACATCAGTGCGAATTGTACATTTTATTTATTTCGTTCTCTTCCGGCCGTTACCTGTAAAGAAAGCCAGTCGAGACAATGCTGGAAACTCGGAGACCGTTTGATTGTACGGTTAATCAATGGAACGACGAATCTAGTTTTATACAAGTGTACAGATTATATTATAATAGCGTCGAAAGCGATGAAATGAGCTGAGAAATTGTAACGGCGTTCAAAATTGCTACACCTGTCTCCCAAATTGTAAGAGGAAACGAAATTACCGGCCACGGGCTTCCGTTGTAATTTATTCATTGTTTAATTACTGTATAAAATAATGGTCTGTTCGCAACGAAGAAAAATGATCGAACGAACCGGTGCGACGGTTTCGTCGAGTACGCCGATTAGATTTATGCAAAGTAAAAAAATCATCTGTGAAAATTACAAAAATACAGTATCATATTGTAAAAAGAATACTTTTTAGTAACAGGACTGGTTACAGGGTCTTGTTCTCCTTTGGCAATATGTTTCTGGTAATATCGTTGTGTCAAGGAATCGTTTCCTTCGATTACGCAGCTCTCGAATCGACGATGGACTCCTAGGACTATCCGTGACTTTATTGTACCGATATAGTATTAATCGTTTAAGCGACACGTCGATGTAAACAGAAAAAAAATGAAGGGGCGGCGTGCAGATTATTGTCGCCGCCTCTAAGTACAAATTCTCTCAGGGATACCTTTTTATTTGTACGCAGGGAACGTTTTCTTTTTTAGGTACCTACGTAGAGTAGCCGTGTAGCGTGACGGATTTCTTTGTTTTTCTATTTCTCCTTGATTGATGGGTGAACGCAGTCAATAAATATGAGAGAGTGAGAGAGAGAGAGAGAGAGAGAGAGAGTGAGAGATAGAGAGAGAGAAAGAGACGAAACGCATTGTCTGATGATGTAACCAATCTGTTCAGTTCTCTGGTTCTGATCGGTTTACAACGAATAAACTGTTTCAAGTATTCGACTTTTCTTTGAACCGTTGAACAATACCGGAGAACGAATGTTAAACGTAAACGATTCATTGAATATTAACTTCTATGTTTTCTTTTTTAATTGTTGAACGATTGCCATTATTTTGTTCAGTAGATATACATTTAATGGAGTTGCAAGATTCGTGTGTTTATGAACATTTCACATTTATTATGTACAGTACAGTAAAACATGCTTTGTACAGTCACTTGAATATAGTTTCAATAAGTGAAAAATTACTTTAGTAATCAGACTCATTTTAGGACAAAACATCTTTATTCATTTTTATTTGATACATTTTTATATTAATATGTAATTCTTCATTCAAGTTTTGTCGAATTTCAAACGCAATGTCGAAGACAAATATTTCAAATAAATGTTTCCATTCTTAATTAGATTTTTAAAAAGATTGGATGATGAAATCAAAATAAAAATTTAAAAAGTTATGCAAAAATAAAAAGATAAAGTCGATCGCTTGTAATCGAGCAGTTCAAACATTGTTGGTGCAACTGAAGTTGTCAACCAAATGGTCAACGACCCGCTCAATGCATCCGTAAACAGTCCCTAACCTTGACACAGTTCAAGTGTGTTGCAACAAAGCGATATATTTTGTAAACATCTGGTAGTAAACAGAAGGGATATTTCAGCGAAAAATTGAAAATACAATTCACGGTTTCGTGGAAAATGGATTGCACGAGGGAAAAGGTGAAACACCGATTGAAAATTTCGAAAATTTCACGCTAATTACTATTATTTTTAGTTGGAAAAGACGAATGTCTTTCAAGCGAACATTATAGTTCCGCTGATAAAGATGGTAGACACGTATGAACAGACCAAGCACGAATTTAGTCCGGATGAATTTTGCATCGCGCTATTTGCTGCAGAGGAGCCGACCGAGAGGTGTTCGATGAATTTCAATTTGGTTCGAGATTGTTGCAGCCACCCGGAACAATTTAAGGTTAACGATGCCGTTGGATTATGTCATCGAATCTGACAACAGTTTTTAGCCCCTTGCCATACTTCCACGAGTCTGACACGTCGTGGAGATTCGGCCATAAACAAAGACATTTAATATTTAATAAACTATATAATAATACTTCAATAATAAATAGTACACTATTGGTTGCCATGATCACTGATTCACAGATTTCCGGTCAGAGTAAAAGGCTGATTTATAGGCTATCTAACTACGAACGCTATTCTTTTTAGTGAAAATAAAATTCTAATCTGCTGTCGCTAATATTTAAACATTTTTTTTTGTTGTTAAATATTGCTACTTCCGACTTCGCAGAGTTTGCCGGTTCCGATTCAAGACATTATTATGGAATTATTTATGAATATTGCTCGTTACGAACACTTTTTGGAGGGAGTGAGCAGACACTTCTTGAGGAAACGTCGTCGGCATTCTGATACGTTGACTGAGACTATGGGTACTCGTTTTAACGTTTTTCGATCATTGTATTTGATTTCATTTTATCATTTTTTTATTTCCTTCTTACTAATAGTACGAATTTAATTGCATAAAAAATGTAACGCTTTTGTTAAGTAACATAATTTTTATATTTCTGCGCCAGTATTTCTATACATCTTAGCGTACCGAGTCTGCAATCTATTCTTCGAAGACTCCGTTGAGTGTTTCGAGTACTTCAAATTCAGGAAGGTGTTCTTTATGGTTTCGTATCTCCTTCGCCCGGAAACGCCGAGCATCTTTCACAAAATCGGCTGTTCCGATTTCGATGAAGACTTCGTGGAACAGAAATTGATCTTGCCGTTGTTAGAAGCGACGCCATGCTTGGAGGTTGTGCTTTGCAAACTTTTAATTTGCTTTATTAATTCATTAATTTCTTATTTCTTCAATTCTTCGATTCTCCCAAA
>NC_135778.1:15105931-15173842 GCF_028453695.1 Augochlora pura | reverse complement strand
ATAGCTAACAAGCGTTGCCAATACATTAGTCACACTGGTTAGTCGCAAAGATTGGAATTTGTCGAATGGAATTTTCCGTCAATTGTTTCTGATTTTGAAAATATCGTTCGACTGCGGTGTTTTATATAGTTAGACCAAGAATTGATGGATGCAATTTAAAACGGTGACGAATGTTAAGAGAATTTAAGGACATCCGTGTATTATTTTTAACTCGCTGAGATTATTATTTGATGGAGATCGTTTTCATTTTCCATAAAAAAAATGAAATATCATGTTTAAAGGAAATATGATATTCTAAAACAGAAAATTCACGGAACAGACAATTACCCATCGCCTATAGGTATATCACAGCTAATGCGTCAGATAGATTACTCTCATCAGACATGAATAATTAATTACCTCTGACACAAGTTGTAGGTAACACGTAATCCGCTAGCTCAATGCTCATCGATATAAATCTTTAGGAGACGCGAACGGATTTAACACGTGACTTTTATGAATCGTTCGCAGAAACAAGAACTGTCGGAGAAGCTGGAGAAATGGAAGGAGCAACACAACAAAGAAATGGCCGAAATTGTTGAACGGTGTCGCATAATCGAACAAAATTCCCGAGACGCTTTCAACGCTATGATGGATGAGAAGCGGCAAAAAGGTGTGGCATCCTGATTTAAAATGAATTATTCGTAGAATATTAAGCAGCAGTTATTTTAATCGTTTGCATTCGCCTATTGAGCTTTTCAAAAGCCGAAAACAAAATTTAATATTAACGTGAACGGATTGTGTATTAATTAGCCGCTGAGGTTTCCGAAGAATCCCGTCAATTGAAGGCACAGTTGGCGAAACAAAGAGAGGAGGAGATACAGAAAAAGATCAGACTAATCCAGGAAATCAAAACCATTCAGTCATTGCGAACTTTGCCTTACAAAGACTTCGACCCAACGGAGTCTAGCGGCTTGGGTCTGCTCTGTGAAATGTCGCTGGCGGAGGTCTAACGATTTTTCTTTTAATCGATACGAAATTTCATTTACTTCTCAATATGTATCTTATTATTATTATTATTGTTGTTATTTTTATTATAATTGTGCAGTTGAAGGAGAGATTGTTTTGGATGAAAATGAAACTGAACGAGGAAATCGAGAATCGGAAATGCATCGTGAGTCGAGAACGCGAGAGGCAAAAAACTATGATCAAGGACACTCGAAAGGCGCTGGAAGACTATAAAGTCAGCAAGTTAGTTACAAGTGTTAAAAGATACGATTTTAGTTTTATTTTACACAGCTTCATCCCTTTATTTTGAAAATAATTCAAGAGATTTCACGCGGCCATAAAATGCTACCAGGAACAATTTTCCACTTCAAAATTTAAATCGTATAATAAAGTGCAATGATCGGAATAAACCACTGCCTATTTTTCAGGCGTAACAACGTCGCGTCGTCTAAACCTGTGCAACAGCCTGCGGTAGTAGTCACTTCGCCAGAAGTCGATGCTCTGCGAAAGCAGTTGGAGGAACGGAGAGCTGTCAGGCTGCGAAAAGCATCTGCGCGCGAAGTGAACTGGAAATAATTGATCGTAACAGTTGGTCGATAACATTTTTCTAATAAACAAACGGAATGTTATTGCATCGCGATCACGCACGATCCTGTTATCAATACTCGCTTTTATCACCCGCGATGTTTCTCCAATATCCTAGCTGTCTCAATTGTTGTGTAACGCTAGCTTCGCTCGTAATCTATGTTAAACATTAGAATGATGCTCGAGCGACGTTGAGCTACTTGTAAATTGAATAGCTCGACGATATTTTTCTAAAAGCGGCTTTGTTGGTTATTAAAGAAAATGTTACAGAAAATGGTGTAACTTTTTTAAAGCTTTAATGTTAGAAGGATTTGTTTACTGTACAATGACTGAAATAATTTTCTGACTATTACTCTATTATTACTTGTAAAAAAAGAATGTATAAATAATATATTATATTATATTATTGTTAGTAGATTTTTTACAGATTAACATGCAAGTAGAAAATTACTAGGCCATGGACCAATCACGAGCGTGTAAACACAGGAGTCGTCGTATAGTAAACACAGATTATGTGTATCACTGCAGCGCTTTCATTAATGCAAGTCATGCCACGCGAACTTATCGAAATAATTAGATTTCTTTTTCAAAGTGTACCGATGACGAACTACTTCACGTATCGCGGTGACATTTGAACCATTGCGAACATGCCTCCTCTTTCAATAGTCTTCAAAACATTAAACAATTGCGTATGCACATTTATTTTTTAATCCTTATTTAACTGCACCACTATCTTGTTTTTCCTGAAATATGAATTATGCGTATGTGAATTAATGACATAAAATGGAGGAATAAAAGCAAGAGTTGGGTAAATCAGTATTTTAAATGGTAAATATTTTATGTGATCTTGATGCTTCAGCGCTATGGATCGTTGAAATAAAATATATCATCTACCGAAATTCTATGTCCTATTAGATGAACTATTTTATTTTAATCGTGAGGAATCTACTATTTGAAATAATGTCTTAAATATTTTTTCTATACATTTTACTCAGCTCTGAATTAGCAGATGTTCACCGATTGTCAACTTTACGATTATCATTTGGCGCGGTCGCAAAAGCTGGACGAGTGGTTCTTGCGTAGAACGTTTCAGCAGACTTTACAATGTGCATATACCACTGTACATATTTTGACATTGTAAAATTGATGTCAATTTTTTCATCGATTCGGGAGATTTTTTCATCGATTCGGGAGAGTCAACTATGGAAAGATTTAGTTTCCAATATAGCAAGTATGAAGCTGTCATACATAACCGCGTAATGAAACATAATTTTCCGAGGATCAACAGATATCACAGAGCACAGTGTATACACATGCCAGTTCTCTCAGTC
Organism: Augochlora pura; assembly: GCF_028453695.1. Lineage (NCBI taxonomy): Eukaryota > Metazoa > Arthropoda > Insecta > Hymenoptera > Halictidae > Augochlora > Augochlora pura. The sequence goes on along the minus strand of NC_135778.1, from coordinate 15,170,939 downwards.
AATCCGACGTGTGCCATTGTCAGTGGGGGGCATTGTCGGTTTACAAGAAGGCCAAGACGTGTTCAGTTCTCGCCGCGGACCGTAGAAGTCGAGCAACATTGCGCTTGTCGGTCAAGTGGTTGTTTTCTCTTCGAAGATCAACAGAATGTCAAACATAATGAATAGTGTAAGACATCGTCGTTTCGTTGTTTTTAGCGTTGTTGTTTTTATTAAAGAAAGTCTAATTTTCGTTTTTAAATAATGTTTGATGATGTTGTTGCACGCAGACGGACTTCTCCCCGGCGGTTTTCACCATCGAGGGGAACGTGCTTAAAGGGCAAAAGACGACGTGCGACCTGAAACACAGCTCCTGTGCACAGCTAGTGTACGCCGCGATGAACAAGAATCGGAACCGTGTTGCACAGGTACGAGATCGAAGATTGGTCGCTGCATCTCACGTTTCGTCGTCCCGCAATGTTATTTTAGAACCACCACTCGACAGATAAATTTGTCCTCGACGCTTTTGCATACATTGGAAAATAGTGCAGCTTGCACTTACTGGGAAATGTAAATTTTTATACGATTTTTGCAAGATTTTTACAGGATTATTATACGATTTGGTATGATTTTTATATGATTTTTACAGAATTTTTACAAAATTTTTATAGAACTTTTATATATTTTTTAACAGAATTTGTACAGGATTTTTACAGAAATTTTAAACGGTGAATTAAATTGAATATTTGTTTTCTCGAAACGTTTAACATCTTTCGCGTTTAGTTTTACATTAGCAGGTTGCAAATTCGCCATTATTACGACGCTGGTATAAGTAATTTACTCAGAAATTGTTCAATTAATCGAAGAACCTCGGGCTTTGCGTACCATTTGGCGAACAGAACTGCATAGATTGTTTCATCTGACCGTCATCTTTTTATTTTGTTTCCGTGGTAATTCACAGTTGCATAACATGGGAGTAATTGACGGTTGTTGCGGCATAAAAGGCTACGAAGAGAAATCGTTCGTAAAATAAGCGTTATTGGCCTTATAAAATCCAAGCCGAGGATTTTATAGCGAACAATAAAAATGATGAAACAATTAAATCTTTGCATTTCTTAAATATTATTTAAAAACGAAAACATCTCAAATATCAAATAAAAATATCAAGTCCTATATTAAATAAAATATCAAATCTTATATCAAGTAAAATATCAAATCTTGATATGTAAGGGCTACTTCAAAGTGCTGTATATTTGCGAAAAAAAATCGCAGCCAAGTTTCTTTTTTTTAAATTAAAGAAAGAGGATCGAACTTTACTTTACTGTAAACGGCATCTCCGAAAAAAATTTTACAGAGTCTGTACATTTCGTCAAAGTTGGAAGTCTTCAATGTGATAGACATGGCTTCGTATTTAAAGGGTTACAGTGGTAAGAGTTTATTGAACTTAAAATCCAGAAACACTGTCTTAAAGTAGATATTTCAAGCTTTAATTTAAAATAAAAGTCATCGTTTTAGGATAATTTTTAGCCGACTTATCGTCGATTGAAATTTGCCAATATTCCTTCTCTTATTAAATGCCCCAATGCCGCGGCTAGTAGAGGGGGGATATGGAAACACAAAGTTGCCTTCTTCTCGCGTGAAAACTATACATATTTCCCTATCCTCAACTCTAATTTTTCTATACTGATTAACACTGCAATTCGAACAATCGTATGCCGCAGGTAGACGCCATCACAGGAGAAGAGGATACTTACGGGGAGATGCTGGATCGGGCAGTGAAATGTGCACTTTGGTTGAGGAAACAGGGTATCAAGAGAGGAGACATTGTTGCAATTGCAACGCACAATCATTTCGATAGCTTCATTCCCTGCATCGCCGCGGTTTTCGTCGGAGCTATTATAAATCCTTGGGATGCCGGGATGAACGTCGGTAAGACTTCGACTAAATTCAACGCTGAACTGCTGTTCGATATGTTAAAGACTTATAACAAAATACAGAAAAGGAAACTATAAAAATCGTGCATTTTTAATACATCTTTAAAGTTATATAACAACGAGTTCCATTAATTAGTTCATTTAGCAACTTTTACGTGACATATTATTGTTGTTTATTGTAATGACCGTCTGTATAATATTTTATGTTTGGCCTCTTGGTTGATCCGATGATCCTTGGCTTATAGCTCCCCGCCACAAATCCCGGCTATAGCAATCCTCAACATATTATAATACAATATAATATTAAACAACATATTATAATATATTTATATTTAACTTAATATATAAAATTTGCTGCCCGCAGGTCACGCACGGCATTTCATGAGTCTAATAAAGCCGAAAGTGATTTTCGCGAACGAGCAAGCAGCGAGAGTTGCGTTGGAGGCTGCGAAGATCGAAGGATTCGTGACAAAGATGGTCATGTTCGGTAGCTGTCCCGGCACCGTGCCCTTCGCCGACGTCTTGCAGGGTCACAGTGACTCCGAGGTGGCGAACTTCCGGTACGAGGAGGCCATCAACCTCGGCGACACGTCGCTGATATTATTCTCTTCCGGGACGACCGGTTTACCAAAAGGCGTACAATTGTCCCACAACGTGCTCCTCAGATTGATGGAGAACGTGGACCCACACACTAGTCAACTAACGCCGTTATGGTTCAGCCCTTTGTTCTGGATCACCGGTACCATCCTCTGCTTCATAATTCTGGCCGCCGGTACCAAGAGAATCATCGCACGGGAATTCGACCCGCAGGAATTGTGCGAGATCTTGGTGAAATATAAAGTACTGTTCTAGCAATTGTTCTTTATTATTTGAATAGTTTGTCAGCATATTTATAACAGTTTATGTCAGTCGCTGTTATTCTGCCGTTATCCTATGATAGTTTGGAAAATTGCGAGAAACTTCATTTCGACGAATCTTCCGTAGATCTCCTGGTTAATGCTGAGCACCAGTATGGGCAACCGGTTCGTAAGGTACAAGGATTTACCGAACTACGACTTCTCCAATCTCGAGACCATTACCATCGGCGGTGCTGCCTTGAAACAAGAGTCGCAGGATGCATTGAAGAAATATTTGCCGCATACGAATGTGATACAGTGTTACGGCAAGTATTGCGACGGCGTGTAAATGGCACAAACGATGAAATATCTTGGAAATAGTATCAGCATATTTTTAATTTTTATTGATCCAAACGAAAGGTCCGTGTAAAAATCACATTGAATTTGTAGACTGCAGTAAGAAGAACAGATTGGGAGAATTGGTTAACGAAGGAATTAATTAACGAAAGAATTATTTGACGAAAGAATTATTTAATGAAAATATTATTTAATGAAAGAATTAATTTACAAAAGAAAAGAGTGTCTGTATAATAACGAAACATTTATTTTAGGTATGACGGAGTTGGGTGGACTGGTCTCAGGGCAAAACACAAAAAGTAGCAGCGGTTCTTGTGGAACAGTGATGAGTAACTGTGAGGTGAAAATCGTGGATGTTCAAACGGGAGAATGTCTGGGCCCGAACCGGCAGGGCGAGCTCTGGGCGAAGACACACAACGTCATGAGCGGATATTATAAAAATCCGACGGCAACAGCGGAGATCTTAGATAAAGATGGTGGGTAAAAAGATATTTTAATTTTGTAACTTACAATAAATTATAATTAAATTATAAGTGCGTAACAAGATTATTTTGGTTTGCATTTTAGGTTGGATACATACGGGCGACCTGGCATACTACAACGACGAAGGAGAGATCTATATTGTCGATAGATTGAAGGAGATCATTAAATACAGGGGTCACCAAATAGCGCCAACCGAGATCGAGAATCTTTTGCAAGCGCATCCAGCCGTCATGGAAGCTGCAGTCGTCGGTATACCTCACCCTACGGACGACGATCATCCCGTTGCTTTCGTCAGCAAACAGCCTGACAAAGAAGTATTTAATTTAATCTAATTTTATAATTTAATTTAAGAGGTATTTAACAACTTACTATCTCTGGTAAAACCTTTTCAAACACTTTCGAAAATCTATTTATTTCATTTTCTTATTCCATATTTATATTCATTTCATTCATCTATTTTATGTCTATATTTTACTTATTTTTATTTATTTTAAATAAATTCAATAGAATGTGACTGTCAATTTCGATATCTTATTTTTCGTAATTATACATGCAGAAAATCACCCGATTCTTATTAATTGAATTTTCAGGTGACCGAGGAGGAATTAATGATATTGGTGGAGAACAATTTCATCGATGCTTATAAATTACGGGGCGGCGTGAAGTTCTTGCCGAATCTTCCTCACACTTCTTCGGGTAAGGTGTTGAGAACAGCGTTGAAAAATATAGCGAAATCGATGGCGATTCAATAAATACTCTCGCATATTTTTGCATAAAGAAAGATAGCTATTAATTAATCTTGCGTACCTGCTATTTTACGTAGAAATCATATTATTTTTGTACGAACAGGATCTATATGTATACAGGGTGCCATAAGATAGTTTTATCTGTGTGCGTCACGAGACAAAATTCTCATTACTCGTTTTTAGATATTTTTTATGAAAGTCGTACTGCTGTGCAGAACAATTTATGGTAACTTGATGAATTTGACAGTATTTATATCAGACGCGAGCAGAACCAACACGAAATTATTTAATAGTATTCTGAGCGAGAACAATTGTAGCAAATTACGACAGGAATTCGCAGGAAATATAAACGGCTGCATGCGACGTCATCTGAAACGAAGGCCGAATCGCAGTATCCGCCGTATTATTAATATTATTTAATATTATCAATATTATTTAATTTTATTTAAATCGCAATATTATTATATAATAATCTGAGTAAAAATGCAAATGAAAGTATGTTCGAATATATCATTTATGTAAAAAAAAAGATAAATAGAATGTAGACATCTTAATTTGTACTTTCATTCCTCTCGTTATAATATTAATAACATTTAATTAACAACAGCCCGTTGACATTGAATTACGTTTCGGCCGTGATCTTCTGGTGCCATTCGCGTGCAGCTGTTTTATATTTCATGACACTTTTCGTGCGACCGGGTATTACGCATTTACGACAGAAATGCATTGGTGAAGCACGAAACAGCAAGGCCATCGCCAGAAAGCGAAATAACTTTTTATTGAATATCAAATTAATTTTCATTGATTTCAGGATTTATTTTTTCTAAAAATTGTTATAAAATTTATTATATCAATTATATTATATATTATATTATATATTAATATTATATATATTATATTATACTATATTATATATTATTATAATATTAATTATATTATATATTATTGTATAAATAATAATATTATATATGAGTGTATAATTAATAATATTATTATTATAGATAACAATAATAATAGTATTATATTATAGAAAAAGAATTGCGGTATTCGATTGCGGTATTCATGATCGTATAAACATTAGTAGGAAAATTTAGATAATATGTCTACAGGTATGCGTATGCATCTGTGTGTATGGTTGTACCTTGTACTCTTTATCCTAAATACCCGAACTCTAGTGATAGTACCCGAAATAGACATTTGAAATTCATTTGATGCTCTTAGTTATTGTAAATTAATATGAATGCGAGAAATAAATATATAAATATATAGACACCATATATTGATATAATTATATTAATATCAGTAGTGTAGATATACATATATTGTATTAACAAAATAATTACTTCTTATATTATCTTGTATAATTACTTATTATATTGTATACGTATTATATTATATTAACGTTTTATCGACTGCGACGAGGTGCATTGATACTGTATAATTAAACACCGGGTGCTCGTAGCTCAATGAGCCACAGGTGTTTAACCCTTTCGCTACGGCAGTCCGTTTCGCGGGAGTTGCGCCGCTGAACGATGCAACGCGCCGCGCAGTGCGCGTCGGTAGTGTTCGATGTTCGCACTTACGTCTTTAACCCTTTCGCGCCGAGCGCCGCATATACAACGGCATCCACTCGACGGATATATCCGCCGTTCGGCTCTGCGAGTTTCTGCGTGGATGACGGATATATCCGTCGTTCAGCTCTGCGAGTTTCCACGTGGATGACGGATATATCCGTCGTTCGGCTCTGCGAGTATCGATGTGGATGTCGGATATATCCGTCGTTCGGCTCTGCGAGTATCCACGTGGATGTCGGATATATCCGTCGTTCGGAGCGAAATGGTTAAAGGCTATCAATCACCTATTTCCTCCGATGGACAGCATTCGTGTGGCGGTCCCATACGGTCGCTATTCAGTCGTTCTCGTTCCTGTTGCGCGAAAGTAAATATTCGAGTCGCATTCTCATCCAATCTACAATCTGGATTCACTTAAGGGATTCTTTCTAGTGGACTTAAGACTCGAGCTAAAGTTCGAAATATACAGGGTGTACAAAAATTATATATACTCCGAGAAATTAGTGGTTCCTGAGGCCGTTTCAAGTAACCTTTTCCTTTGCTGAAATGCAACCCGCGGCTTTGTTAATGAGTTATTAATGAAAAACAGTAGCTGCTCGGTTAACGCTAGCATTGTCGAAGATTGCAACTCGTCAGAGAATCCTCTTCTTATATTTGTTCTCCTGTACACGTGTGCACGTGCACACGTATCTATGCTCCGCCATCAATCCGTGACAGATTAAAAACAACTGGCAGCGATTATATAATTAGTTGCATCATAAGAAAGGAGAATATGTAGTAATTATGTTACATGTACGACGCGCGTCATAACCGCGCTGTCATTGACAATCACATAGCACTTCTTGTAGTTCGCGCTGTTTTTACCAAATTAATTTGATATTTAATCACTGTAGAAAAAGCTAAAAAGTCTTATTTACTTAGAAAATAATTTTAACAGACTTTTAGAATTCTTTGATAAGAATACCGGTGAATCTAAATTTTGTATGGTCGTTTTTGACAACTTTGACAATGAAACCAGCGTTAATTATTTCCTGGTGTTAAACAGTACTGTAAATATTTTATTATCACTTAACAATACAGTAAATAATTTACGGACTTTTGGAAACAAATATTCAACACTTCGCAGATATTATACAAAAATAGCCACGTCATGCTTCGTTGCTGCCAGATGTGGAATTTGTTCCTTGTTGTATCGCAACGATAGAACTCCATATCTGGTAGCTTTCCCCATAAAACAATTTTGTAGTTTCTTCGACCGGAGGGTTATCGCTGTCGGAGGGGCCTCCGGGCCCATCCATCACCAGCGTTAGGGGTGGAGTTTATGCAGTACTCTGTCTTGGGCACACGAAGGCCCTTCTTTCGCTGGTCGATAACGAATCGATCGCCCTTTGCTACGCCCGAAAATCATGGGCCTTCCACACTCTGACGTCAGTGGAAAAAAAGGCAGGAGGAAGAGGTCTCTAGCGATCTGAGTCAGTGGCGAAAAGAAAAGACAAACCCCCCCCACACCCCCCCCCCCCCCCCAAACAAAATAGAACAGCGAAGAATGTTACCCCTTGCACTACGATTCCTTCCATGCTGCGTTGATCACAGCACTTGTTTGTCCTTAATATTTTTAATAACAGGACCAGACAATTTCTACTTATTTTATTGTCTTTACGTACTTTTGTTTCTAAACATTTATAACAGAAGAATTTATTTTTATTTCGATGTAGAAGAAATTCACCCTTCGCACTCGAAGCAACTTTCACCGGAAATCCGAAATAACTTCTCTGGCTTACAACATTTCCATTTTATGCGATAAAATGCGTTTCATGCATATAAAATAGATTCTACTGATTCATATCAACAGTTTGATTTTTCATAATTTTTTCAATTAATAACCCTTGTTATTATAAAAATTATTTAGAATGTGATAGAACAATTTTAGTGGTGCCTCAGATTCGCCACTCGAGCGCATAGTGTTAATAATATTCATATTTAGTAGACGTTGCATGGAATCTGAGTCTTTCTCGCTGTTACAGTGTAAGGGGTTAATTATTCAACAGTGCAATTATTGAACAGTATTACTTTTGTTCGTACACAGTCAATAATTACGAGCGATAATTCACGTTTGGAAACTAACGCTCCATATCATTCGCTGTAATGCCTACTGGACTATATCTGCTAATTAATTGGTCGTGTGCTACTGTTTCGCATTGGTGGAGGGGGACATCCAAAGTTCCTAAGACTTAGAAAAAGACGGAAGACCGCGCAACATTGTCCATAGCAAACCGTCAATATCGGGTGGCTTTCAGCGTCGGTAGTGCACTTTTGCCGGTGACAAGGATTGACAGCACGATGACAGATGCTACGGCTAATAACGTAAGACATCCTCAACATTAGTGATCTCGATCGAGAGGACTGTGTTTCGGCGATGTTTCATCGAGAATTTGGGCAAAAATTTGACAAGCTGCTCGATTGTTAATTGTTATTTTTTTATTATCTTATTGCATGGAACTTTACCACGATGCACCGTTCAGTCCATTATCGTCAACTTTAGTTCTAGTGAAATTATTGATCGCGATTTGTGCCCGGATTTTTATGCGAAACAAATACTTTGTGCATCGAATTTTTATGCGAAACAAATACTTTGTGCATCGAATTTGTGAATTCAATTTTGTGTATGAATTTTGTGCCATTTGTTCGATAATTTTGTCAATTCATACATCAATAATGGACATATATTTTTACTATAATTTATATCGTGAAAATATTATAATATTATATTTATATATGTATATATCAATTACGCATATTATATGCGATTCGTTTAATAAGTTAATATATTAATTAAATTAATATATTGGTAATACGATTTCTAATTGACCTGATATTGTGCCAAAACTGTTTTTATTAATATTAATTTTGTGTATCAATTGTGTGCAATGCAATTTTGAGCAATTAATTTCATGCAATGCAATTTTGAGAAATTAATTTTGAGCAATGGAATTTTGTTAATAATACAATTTTATGCTCATGCTTATACTGAAGCATAAAGAACATTACATTTCTTATTAATAATCTTTGACAATGCTATTGGTCGCAGGCGCAAGCACCGCAACGGACGTTCACCATCGAGAACAATGTGCTCATAGGGAAGAAGGTGTCGTACGATTTCAAACATAAGAGTGGCGGTGAATACCTGTACGAACGGATGAAGAATAATCCGAGCGTGGTTGCACAGGTATAATCATCGCATCATTAATTCAAGGGCTGTGTACTGTTCGTATCGATTCGAGCGTTCCAAGTTGCTAAAGGCAGTGTCAACAGGATGACAACCGAACTCATCACGCGATCGTCACGAAATGATTTAATTAACGTCAGTAGGATCACACGAATAACGTTTTAGTAATCATTTATTAACGATTTCGTAATTATTTATTAACGATTTAATGATCATTTATTAACAATTTAGTAATCATTTATTAACAATTTAATAATTATTTATTAACGATTTAATAATTATTTATTAACGATTTAATAATCATTTATTAACAATTTAGTAATCATTTATTAACAATTTAATAATTATTTATTAACGATTTAATAATTATTTATTAACGATTTAATAATTATTTATTATGTTCATTATTACATCTATCAACAATGCCATAATAGAGTGACACGTTCTTACGTAGCAATGGCCGACGGAAATTATAGTTACATCAGCGTTTGAATGATACAGGGAAATATCAAACGTCCGTTCATGAAAAAGCTATTCATTATAGCTATCCATTGACTACGAACATTTTTCAAGAAGAAGCGTCCATGCAATTTCGACGTGACTGATGCAATAAATAAAAACAACGAGTCACGAATAAGCCGCGTGTGGTAACGCCAATTTAGTTTTACATCAACACTTTTTACGGCTGTATCATAATTCTGTGAACGATATACCAAGATTATTAGCATATATTGGATGTTACAGGTGGACACCATCACGGGGGAGGAAACTACTTTCGAGCAGTTGCTGGATCGAGCGGTGAAATGCGCCCTTTGGTTGAGGAAGGAGGGCATCAAGAAAGGAGACGTCATTGCGATCGCGACGCACAATCAATCCGACTCCTTCGTTCCGTGCATTGCCGCGCTTTTCATCGGGGTGATATTCAACCCTTGGGATCCAGGGATGAATACCAGTACGATTCTATCCGCAGCCAGCAGATTTTTATTAACAATTCTTTTACTGCTTATTTTTTCGTTAATTTTCCTCTCATTCTTGAACAATTTCAATCGAACCACGCATCGGATTAGTACTTATTTGTTCTTAATATTTTCCTTAATAGGATCAGATAATTCTCGTTTTTCATTTTTACTGCCTTTATTTAGTTTTGTTTCTAGACTTTGATAACAGAAAAATTCAATTTTATTTTGATTTAGAAGAAGTTAATAATATTCATATTTAATAGATCTTGCACGAAATCTTGGTCACGAGTCTGACGTCTTATGGTCGTTTTTAATTTAATACGAATATTCATGAGAAATTTGCCACGTTTTTACAGATCTCGCGCGCCATTTCATTAAATTGACGCAACCGAAGGTAGTTTTCGCAAACGAAAAATCGACGGGGGTGGTGCTTGACGCGGCGAAGATCGAGGGTTTCGATACGAAGGTGGTCACATTCGGCGATTATCTCGGCACTATGTCTTTCTCGGACATTCTCAAGGGTCACACGAGGTCCGAGGTATCGAGTTTCCAATGCGAGGACATCGCTCTCGATGATACAGCGCTGATACTGTTCTCTTCCGGCACCACCGGCTTGCCGAAGGGCGTGGAGCTGTCCCATAAAATGGTTCTCGTCACTTTGGCAGACAATAGCGCGGTGCACCTGACTGCTATATCGAGGCCGTTGTGGTTCAGCACTCTATGCTGGATCAGCGGCATCCTCTGCAGCCTGAAGATCTTCGGCACCTCGGCGAGGAAGATAATCGGCCCGGATTTCGAGCCGCAGAAGGCGTGCGAGCTCGTGGAGAAATACAAGGTACTACTATTAGGTTGGTGCATATGAAATATCGAATTTTTAAGTGAATATATAAAACTGTATATCTTTTTTCAAGAGCTATTGATTTAATCAAAATGTACCCCATTGATTTCAATACACTTTTCCCAACGCGAGTTTAATTCATAGATGTCTGTCTTCACGAAATTCTGATTTTTCGGATCAATGAACTATAACATGGAATTTTTCAGACTGTTTTCATTTACATACTACTTAGCTCATAAAAACTACGCATAAGTAGTTCAAAACAATTGTGAGCTTAAATGAAGTAAGATATAAAATTTTATAAAATATAGATCTTTCGCCAACCGACTTTCGCTATTTTTAACATTTAGAACAGTTTTTACGGGCTAAATAGTATTATATATAATAATAATATATTTATTTTCAGCCTCACGTCTAAGAAACAGGACTTGGTTTACAAAAACCTAACTCTACAATTCTATCTTAACCTTTCATTCATTATATACATTCTCATTCACACACTTATCTCATATACCTACTGACTAAAAACCGTTTCTGCCATCTACCCATCCCTCTCTATTACACTTGCTCTGCCTTTGCTTTATCTATCGTTTCTTACCCTAAAATCCTAATAAAGCCTTCTCCTTTGCCCTTTCTTTTCTCTTTCTCTCCACCTTGCCCAGCCATTCCTCCACCTTCTCGTTCTTTCTACCGCTTACTACCTCCTCGATCACCACTCCTCTTTCCGTTTTCCTGCAATCTCTTACGAGATGCTCCAATGCACCAAACTTCTCCCCACACAGGTCACAGTTTCTTTCTTCTTCTTTCTCCCAATATCTGTTCCATCTTTCCATATTTCCACATCTCGCTCTCGCTACTAATTTCTGGCATTCTCCTTTACCTTCCCTGCTCAGGTACTCTGGGAGAACCCAGATTTTTATTTTCTGGTACCGCGGGTTGAATTTCGACTGTGCCACTTTGCGGAATTGCTTCTGCTGCTGCACCTCTACATCTCTATTCCTTAACCTTGAACCCACATCTTCCCCACTATCCCTCAACCGATTTACACCTTCTTGACTCCATCCATTCCTCTTAAAATATTCCTCCCTTTCCATTCTGCTTTTGATTTTCAGCTCCTCATTTCTCTCTTTTTTCCTCAGACACTCTGCAGCAATTCTTCTTTCACCATCTCTCTTCAAATTCTCCTCAAACCTTATAGCCCTATGTCCTGTACACACGCTAACTTTCACTCTCTTTGTCTCCTCAAGCACTATGTAACTTGGCGTAGTAACATCTAGGCCCAGTGTCCACTTTATATATCTGAATTGCACCCGCTCTACTGCTTCTCTCTCTCCCTCTGTACCCTCATAATTCTACTCCGTATAGTAACACCCCCAGTACCAACATATCAAAATGGAACATTCTCATTCTAAAATTGTCTTTAAATATCCTCTCCCCAATGCCCCATGCCTGATTTAAAACCACATTTGCTCTCTTCATCCTCTCTTTAATATGTCTATCCATATTACCGTTCCTCTGGAATATTATCCCCAGATAACAGAATTCCTGTACCATCTCGATCTCCCTTTCGTTCCATTTCCATTGTGTTTTCTTGTTCTTACCTCCCCCCTTCCGGAATATCATTACTTTCGTTTTCTTCACATTGAGCTTCAGTTCCTTCCTGTCCAGATAATTCTCCAATCTCTTCATCATACCTTTTAACTCCTCCTCTCTCTTCGCTACCAACACCACATCGTCTGCATATGCCAGAGTCCAAAATCTGAGATTCCCTGCGTCGATCCCCCCCAATATGCCTTTCTTCATGTGCTCTTCCATATCTGCCAAGAAAATAGTGAACAGAGAGGGACTGAGCGGACAACCCTGTCCCAGTCCCTCGCCTGTCCAGAACTCTTTAGTCATTCCCTCGTCTGTCTTCACCACGCTAAATAGTATGTATATAAATGAAGACAATCTGACATATTCCACATCAGAGTTTATCAATTCTAAAGATCAGAATTTGTTTAAGATAGGGATTTCTGTATTGAAATCTCATTGAAAAAGGTGTAGTGACGCAAACGGGGCATATTTTTATTAAATCAACAGCTTTTGAAAAAAGATCTACAGTTTTATATATTTACTTAAACACCTGACATTTCATATGTACCAAACTAATATTTATTTATTCATTTTATTTTTTGAGTTTAAAACTAGACCAAAGTGTCTCAAATTATTTTGTAATGTTAAAAAGATTGGTTTACTTAGCAACGTATCAAAATTCTTAAAAATTATAATTAGTTGGAACGAAGAGGATTCGCTAAAATCTATTTCATATTCATAAATTGTACTAAGTTATATAAAATGGAAATGGTAGCTGGTTAAAATAGCTATTTAAGATCTAGGCTTAAAATGGCCTGGAGTACAAAGGGTTAATATGGCAATTTAAGCAACAAGTAATTCCATATCGTCCAATTATACAATATCATTAATTAATTGATCGACGATCGTGTCGTAGGTGACCTGGTTATTCCTGAGCACGAGTATGGCGAATCGTTTGGGCAGATACGAGGATTTAGGAAAGTACGACCTCTCCAGTTTGAAATGCGTGTTCATAGGTGGCGCTATATTGAAGAAGGAATCTCAGGATATGTTGCGGGAGTATCTGCCAAATGCACTAGTGGCGCAAGGTTATGGTAAATGTCGCATTGCAAAAGTTGGAGCTAAGAATAAAGCAGAGAATATATCGTTTTGATTTTTCATGATTTTTTTAGTAAATATAGCACGGGACGATAATTCCGCTAAAAATCAGCGTAGGTCGATGACTTTTCTTTTAAATTAAAGCTTGAAATCTCTACTTTAAGAGAGTATTTCTGGATTTTAAATACTATACATCCTCACTATTGTAACCCTTTAATTGCGAGGCCATGTTTGTCATGTTGAAGACTGTCAACTTTGACGAAGTGCACAGACTCTGTACAATTTTTTTCGGAGATACCATTTATAGTAGAATAAATTTTGATCCTTCTTCTTTAATTCGAAGTAAAAAAAACTTGGCTGCGAATTTTTTTCGCAAAGATACAGTACTTTGAAGTAGCCCTTACATGTCAAGCTATGGTATAGATATGGACATAGTGTAATAAAGATCTGCTTTATTAAAATATACTTTAATTTACTGCTAAAACGACTTGTTAATATAATAATTTATTCTAGTGGGCAGCTAGTAAGAGAGGGTATATGTAAATTCACAAGTACCTACTTCCCGCGTGAGAACTATAATAAATACAGTCAATGTTACTGTTTAAAAATATAATTCCTAGAAACAGATTAAAATAGTTTAAAAATATAATTCTTAAAAAAATTTAAAAAAGTTTAAAAACATAATTCTTAAAAACAGTTTAAAAATAGAATTCCTAAAAACAGTTTAAAATAGTTTAAATATAGAACTTTTATTGCAGGTATGACAGAACTGGGCGGAGCTATAGCATCGCAAAATCCAAATAGCACCAGCGGTTCTTGCGGAACGATCGTCGCTAATTGTGAAATGAAAATTGTGGATGTCCAAACTGGAAAATGTTTGGGCCCGGATCAGCAAGGTGAGCTCTGTATAAAATCGAACATCGTGATGAAAGGATATTATAAAAATCCGATTGCGACGAAGGAGATCTTAGACAAAGACGGTGAGTACAACGGTATTATATATAATAATTTATCGACCACTTAACCCAATTTACCATTATTCTTATTATTTATTTTTAAATTTATTAGCCGCCCAAATATTTCAAATATTAACCGTCCCGTTTTTGGAACATTTGTCGAATCATCTACTGCAGATATAAAAAAGGTCCAATATTATTAATAGTATAAATTTTAATATATAATTGTGTTCTAAAAAAAGGACCATGATGGCTATCGGGTTAACACAGCTGCAATGAATAAAAATTTCTTTTTTCTAATTCAAGTAAATGTATAAATATGTGTAAGAATGATTTGATTTGAATTTTTAGGCTGGGTACACACGGGCGATCTTGCCTATTACAATGACCTGGGGGAGTTGTTCATCGTCGATAGAATAAAAGAGATCGTTAAGTATAGAGGATGTCAAATAACACCTAGCATAATCGAAGATTTGTTGCAAACGCATCCGGGCGTTATCGAGGTTGCAGTTGTCGGTATTCCCCATCCTACGGATGACGAACACCTCGTTGCTTTCGTCTCCAAAGTGCCTGACATGGAAGTACGATTCAGTAACTATTTTATGTATTAATAACATTATAATAATTAGTAATATTCTAGTATATAATAGCTCGAAGAAATTCTAGCATCGAAACATTACGGATAAAATTGACAAACTTCAACCGATGATAATTCCGCTAAAAATCATCGTAGCATAATGACTTTTCTGTTAAATTGAAGCTTGAAACTTCTACTTTAAGACAGTGTTTCTGGATTTTAAATAGGATGCATTATCGCCACTGTAACCCTTTAAATATCAGGCCATGTTTGTCATATTGAAAATGGTCACATTTGTCATATTGAAAATTTTTTTCAGAGATGCTATTTACAGTAAAATAAAGGTCGATCTTTCCTCTTCAATTCGAAGTAAAAAAAAACTTGGCTGCGATATTTTTTGCAAGGTTACAATACTTGAAAGTCACCATTGAATCTCGCTCATGTACCACTGGCATGAGCATGTTACCCGATGTTTGCCACAAGAATCTCGCGGATCGAATTGTATTCAATTTGCAATCAAGAAACATTGCTTTAAAGTAGAAGTTTCAGGCTTTATTTTGAGGAGAGGTTCTTCATCCTACGATCATTTGTCACGAAGTTATCGTTGGTTAATAAGTGACATTTCTTTTTAATTTAAAGTCACCCTTACATGTTTACATGTTTACATGAGATATAGTATAAATATAAATATAGTGTAATAAAAATCTACTTTATTTAAGTATACTTTGATTTATTGTGAGTACAACTATCTAATAATTTATTGTAATTATTTTCCCCAATTTTCAGGTGTCCGCGAACGAGTTGATTACAAAGGTCGAGAAGAATTGCGTGGATGCTTATAGATTACGCGGGGGTGTGAAGTTTATGCCAACCCTTCCTCACACCGCCACTGGTAAAATAGCAAGAGCACAACTCAGAAACATCGCAAAGTCATTGGCAGCTCATTGAACTACCCCAGGAACAGGCTAGTAAATAAATGATCGCGAGTGTTTTGTTACATTTCGTAGAAATTACAATATTTTTGCATGTACCTGATGTAGCTAAATTGCACTATGGAAAAAGAAGAAATTGTAGCAAATATGTTTCACTTTGTACAAAATTTGATATTATTCTTATTATTATTACCACTAATATTATTATTATTATTGTTATATTCTTATTGTTATATAACTTCGACGTTGTAAAGACTAAATAATGTGAACAAAGAGGATAATTTTAAAAATGTTTAATCGATTTTATTGCAAACATGTTGTAAACATTCGTCAAAGTCATTTTAATAGATCGTCGAGAAACTGAGCTGCTTTATTCGTATCCACGGGCCTTGGATGCCTTGAACATAGCGACCAAGGAGTCCAGAGTTTCCAAAGCTGTGGGCTGAATTTGATCAGCCGGAAGCACGAAACCGTGGCGGCCGGTGTCGCGCAGTTCGTAGGTGTATGTCACTGTCTTGTGGAAGGTTCCCTTCACCCAGTCGACAGAGCTTCCAGTAGCAACGTCTGAAACACAGATATTAAACATGACCACAACGAGAACAAGTACTTGCCATTTGTTTGATAATTCTGTCAATTAAGACATCAATAATATACATATATTTTTATTATAATTTATATAGTGTAAATATTATAATATTATATTTATATATGTATATATCAATTACGAATATTATATTCGATTTGTTTATTAAGTTAATATATTAATTAAATTAATATATTGGTAATATAATTTCTAATTGACCTGATATTATGCCAGCACTGTTTTTATTAGTATTAAATAACGCCTGAATAAACGATTCAGGTTGACTATATATATTCCGTCAATAACTACTTCGATTGTAATTAAATAAGTTTCATTGTTTTATACTCACAGATAGTTTCAGCAACATTTCCGGTCTGGTATTTCGTTCCGTAGCGTTTCGCAAGAGCCTGGATGGTCTGCTTGCCGATTTGCAGCTGAAAGTACGCGAAATAAAGAAATAAATAAATATATCTCTATCTGGCGACGTATCGTCGCACGGTCGATGAATGAATGAGTGATCGCCCTGTTATTGTGAAAATAAGAGTAACTCGTGCGACGTTTATTATCGATTGATACGATGGCTCAATTATCACTCGAGATGCCACAAAAGTTCTCGATAAGATCGGACACGTTGATAAAATTATGAGCAATATGTCCTTGGTAAAAGAGAAACATTTACGCGCGAGTTCGATAATGAAACTGTTGAATACTCTTGATCGATTCGTGATTTCTTTCTTAACGCTGGCGTTATCATTAATGTTAAATTTATTAACACGTTCCGTGCCGAGCTGCATTTAGTCGACTCTCCGTTTTAGTCAATGGACGCTTTAAAAATCAATATATTATGTGTACTTATTACAATAATTATTGTTAATATAACTATGAAGCAGACTTATGGATCTATTCTTTTGGTGGAAACTATTTTTTGGATTTTAACTTGTCATAAAATATTTTTTTGAACGCATTAAATAGCTATTTAAGCGCGTACCACCAGAAATATGGTAATGTAAAATGTTTTGCTTACAGAGTCGCTGTAGTTTTCAAGATGATCTTTCGTGTGACCGTAGGGGAACATCAGAAGCTGGGAGTAACTGTGGAAGGAGATGTAAGCGTAGAATTTGTTCGAGATGGACTTGATGTAATCGGACATCGTCTTGGTTTCCGTATCGGAGAATGCGGAGCTTCCTCCATACGTGTCGCTGCAAGGGTTGTTGCTAGCACCGCCGTCTGCGAAATTATTATAATTATTATTATAAACCCCAAATTATTCCTGCTATCATTCTTTAACAATTTATCTACCGATAGTCTACAGATCGGATTTTTACCAATAATTTATTATCTATTATTGAGGTAAAAGAGACTATAAGCTTCCATGTAATTCAATATCTTCTTTAAATATTAGATACCATTCGCGATGAATGAAATAAGTGAAATAAAAATAAAATAAATAAACTAGATGAAATAAATATTGTTACTCTTGTGAAGATATAAAAATGATAATAGCTTTAGTTACTATATACATATAATAATATAAATCTAATAATACAGAAATCACTTCCACAAAGTTTGATTTACCATTTTTATAAGTAAAATAAAATCTCAGTAATATAATATAATAAATCATTAAATTGCAATTAATAATTGCTATTAAATTGTTAACTACAGTCGTGGTTAGTTCAATCTCGGATCGATATTATTATTTCCACTTACTCATCCATTTGTAGCCCCAGTTCCTGTTGGGGTCGCTTCCGTAGCACAGAGTACCGTACGGCTTGCGTGTCTTTCTCCATAAACGGTTCTGAAACACAATCGTCGCCGATCAAGCACACCGATCCATTTTCACCGTGAAACAATATCGTGTGTCGCCTAACTCTCATTTCCCGTTTCAAATAACACTTCTAGTGTTTCTACTTCTTTGCGATCGTCTTCGAATTTAATAGCTCCTCGTAAATGAGACCAACTGAAGATGAATTAAAACTGTGAGAGGATACCTTTTCTGCAGCTGTTTTTGGCGAATAAATTGCGGATTTTTCCACGATATGGTTATTATTTAGGTAAATAATTGCATGTTTGTGTTAATATATGTATTCACGAAGTATGTATGTACTAAGATGTGTATTTGCTAAGATATGTATGAACTATGATGTACCTGATGTACTATCCTAACATAATATTGTTGCGCGTTTTCTGCGAACGCCGCTGCATCGTGTTTATTTAAAACAAGGAACACAACATTTAACAATTATTAACTGCAACAGAATGCAATGGCTCGATCGATCAGTTGACTGTCTAATCCGCTCGACAGACAGATTCCGATTCAGTCTCTCAACTGACTGTCGATTTAACGCTTCCGTGACAATCGCGAACCTCTTATATTTCCTTTAAGAACCTCTTATAGTTCCATACGAACAACCGCCGTAACAATATATGTATAACGTATATATTAACACTTTATCGACCGGTCATCCGGTCGTAAAAACTTTCGTTTCTATTTTGATTTTATTTACCTTATTAATCGCAAACGGTATTTAATATTTATAAATTTACATAATAATATTAGAGCTTGTGGTACAATTTAACACATTTATCTCAATAATAGATGACAAATTAACTATGGCAACCGATTCACAGGCTACTGTTCGGGGGGAAAGCCGATTTATAGGCTACCGGTCGATAAAGTGTTAAGAAATAATATACATTTAACAAATCAAAAAACTCACCTTGGTGTGCGTGTAGACATAGCCGTCGGGGTTGAAGACGGGGAAGATGTACCACTCGTGGGATTCGGCGAGAGCTCTGACGTCGGGTTGCTTGCTGTTCACCAGCTCGTTCAGCACGTACAAGACGGTGGCAGGTGAGATCCATTCTCTGGCGTGGATGCCACCCTCGATGAAGACGCCGGGCTTGTTATTGCCGAAGCTGAGCTTGACACCCTTGATGGGGCGGCCCTCGTAAGACCTACCGCCAGTGACCACCTGGACCTTGCCGGGATGAGCCTTGGCGAGACTGTCCAAGAAGGTGTAGATGTCGTCCAGTTTGTTGTAGCTCTGCAGGTTGAACGTCGCCAGAGGTTGGACAGGTGGCTGTTCGCTGTCGATCAAAGTTTGAACATTTGGCACGTAGATCTCGTGGGCGAGTCCGAACTTGTCCATCATCTCGATGAACTCGGCTTCCTTATGCGGGGCAACCATCACGTCGGCGGTCTTGCCGAGATCGCTGGGTCCTTTCCAGAAGGAGTACTGTAAAATTTTATACATAAAGAGGATATTGTGACAGTGATTTTTAACTCCTTGCACTATAATAACGAGTCAAACTCGTGATTCAATGCTAGATCTAATAAATTTCAATATTATTAATTTCTTCTAAATCGAAATAAAATTGAATTCTTTTGTCATCAAAGCCTAGAAAGGGAAGTAAATAAAGGCAATAAAAAACACAACAATTATCAAGGGGTTAACTTTAAATTGAATAATATTCATATTTAGTAGAGCTTGCGTGGAATCTTTATCCCGACTCTGACTCGATAGTGTAGCGCAAGGGGTTATGTGGTTTTTATTTATTTAACATTTGAATTGAGGTTTCTTCATTGTTCTGACTTGCAATATTACCACTAAAGACATATACAAATGAAATAGAATTTAATCCGGTCATTTTGGACAATTTGATTTTGCAAGAAAGAATTTTTGTGAATATATAGTGCGACAAAATAGCACGTTTGATTAAAAATTATGAGATAGTGATAGATTAATTAACGATATTTAGAGCTTAATATTTTGTGATCGATAGATTATATCATCGATGATGATAGATTATTATAGCGCTAAAAAGCATGAGCCAATGTAATTAGGTTCTTTCGCTCTTGATAGCAGTCACGTTCTACTTATTTCTGTCAGTGGAAGTACGTGCGATAATGTTCTACAAGTGGTTTTATCATTTTAGCCGAGATACAATGTAGACTAAAAAGAGCCTAGTTTTCAGTACCTTGTCTAGTTCTAGTATATTGCTTTCTTCGAACAATAATAACATTACTTTGTATTAATTCAGAGGCAATATTAAATAAATAAAATAACTATTAATTCAACAGCAAAGCCAAATAAATATTAATTTAAAAACAATATAAAATACATATTAATTTAGGGAGAGAATATAATAACTATTGATTTACACACAAAATAAAATAGATATTAATTACAAAGCGAAAGAAAATAAATATTAATTGCAAAGCGAAAGAAAATAAATATTAATTGCAAAGCAAAATCAAATAAATATCAGATCGAAAGCAAAGTAAAACAAATGCTAATTCAGAGACAACATAAAATAAATATTTATCTGCCGATTAAAATAGTCTAAAGAACTGTGAATCTGCATAAATGCATATAGTTGCATATGTACATACCGAGTCGGAAACCTCTTCCAGATGACGCAAAATTTCCAATTGGTCCGCAGTCTGCGGAGTCACACGGAACACCTTGTAATTGTCATACTTGACCTGCTCGGCTGTCGCCAAAGCGACCAGCGCTACGAGAACGACTTTCCACATGTTTACTATCCCCTAAAACGATAAATACCACGATTAATAACTCACGATAATTACGAATTAATGAATCGAACGAACACCTCGCGATCGCGACAAAGGAGAATCTTCTATTCCAAAATTGTCCATTTAGGGACAATTGCAGAGAGTTTACTATACTCGAAACACTTAGCAGACTAAAGCGCAACGAAATTGAGATTCTCCGATTAGAAATCTCCATGAAGTCTAACAAATGCAGCTCTACCGTAATTGAAAAATCATCGGATATCTACAAACTGCACGAATCCGATCGTCGAACAATAAATCGATCGACGCGATCGCAAAATCGAGGTACACAGCACGTCGATTCCGATTAACACGAGCGGAACATCCATCAATGATCTTACCCTGAACGGTGTCAACGGTGGTTTGTTGTCATCGGGATCCCCTTGATTCTATTTAAGCGCGCGTTCACCTGCACACGGCACCACGATTCAGTTCGATCGTTATTTAAAAATCATATCGTCGATCAATTAAGGAGCACGTTTATTGGGTCTGAACGCGCCTTATCGGATTTGTTCCGAGTGAATTATCTTGTCGATCGTTGGCCGCGCCACTCGAAATCGTCGTTACGGTTTCGCAACGTCAGTCGCAGACTATGTTTGAGATCGCGGGATAATTGGACACGAGGGAGACGCGATTTTAGAGCTGCTATGATTTTCATTTTTACAGACACGCCTCGAGAGGATTCGTCTCAATCGGTGCCGGGGTAACTGCGAAGAACACGTTTCCATCGACGCGACATCCTTTCGGAAACTTTTATCTCGCGCGAAATGTAACACAGTGCCCAGTAATTCTTCTTTTTGTGTATTTCATTTGGACTGCGGTTGTTTATCCACAACAGTTAATTGTCTTCGTGAATTGGAACGAACGTGAGTCGAATAGAAATTTTTATCTACTTTTAATAATTCAAGTCAGTTGAGAATAATACCTAAATGTCCTTCACCCTTTGACTACTGTTGGCGCCTTTTGGCGCCCGAAACATGTTCGCTTCCCGGTACTATTGGCGCCAATAGGCGTCAAGATCAAATTTCGCCCCCGTTTATTATTAAATTTGATTAATTATATATCGTGTAATATTCATGTTATATATTGTAAAAAAAAACTTAAAATTCTTGTTCACTTCAAGTAATATTGATCTAATGTAACAGAATTCAATATTTTGAATACTTTAATATACTTCCTCAGAAATGCATGTCTAACAAAAACTACGGTCGTGCCAAAGACCGCCGTTGCCAAAGGGTTAAATTTGTTAAATATTATTAATATTACGTATTAAATAAATTTCATCTACCTATTTTTATTATAAATCTATAATTTTCATAATATACAATATAAAACATGTAAAAGTAGAAAAATATAATATGGAAATAATAAAATATAATATACAATATAAAATATATCTAGAAAATACAATATACAATATAAAATATATAAAAGTAAGAAATGATTTATATGGTAAATGAGTAATCGCATTGGCAAAGAGAAATGTGCTGATAAGGAGATTTAAGCAATTACGCGTTAACATTTCGAACACTCGGAAAGAGTCGAATATTTTCGGACGTGTACTTGAAACCTAGATAATGGAGTGACGAGTAAAGATCGCACGTTTCGATTCCGGTTGCAATTACAATCGTGTGTTTGTAATCAAAGACTCTGTCGTCGAAGACTGTCCAGTGATATGCAAAGCTTTGTTGTCTTTCTTTTTTTAAGAACATGATACCACATAAAGACGAACAGACTGATGTTGAAAGATCCCAACAGATATAAGTGATTCCTGATAAAGAACGCTCAGAGGATTAACGCAAATCCTTCCTTCGGATCGATGAACAAATTAATGAATACTTATTCTAAACAGGTACCTAATAATTTCAATTATTGCATGGAAAAATCAAAGAAACACTTGTTTGTCTATTAAGAATTTTATTTGATTAAATATTGATACGTGGGAATTATTCTCCACTTGTACATAAGATAACTGAACAATTCTCACGTTTTAATTGATAAATAAATTCGTATATCCATATTTTAGCCATACATCATTATAATCCGCAGTCTAATTATAATGCATTTATACATACATGGTTTTATGCTTAACAATAGAATACGAATATAATATAATAGTGCGATCGATACTGTCATACTGAACCTCTGTATGCTAATAATAGTGTCACGCTTAAATTGTGATTTATTATGCGCACTTAATAAAATACTAAATACAGTTTCGTCCACGCAGAACTGACAACAGGGATTTCATTTTGTCGATGATCCGTAACCGAGTTTCGCGGCGTGCTGAAACATGGCAACCAAAGAGTCCAGTGTTTCCTTTGCAGTCGGTATTATTTGACTAGCTGGCAGAATAAAGCCGTATCTTCCTTGGTCTCGAAGCTCGTACGTGAATGTCACAGGGATCTTGTAAGTTCCCCGTACCCAATCCATGGATCCACCGGATGCAACGTCTGCAAGGGAAATGCCATTAAGGTCTTTTTAATGATTCCTTTGTCTTATATTAAAATTATTTTCTATTAACAAATACTTCTTTTCATAAATAACACTTCTATTAATAAATATTTCTTTTAGTAAACATTTCTACTAATAAATATTTCTTTTGGTAAATAATTCTACTAATAAGTATTTCTTTCAGTGAATAATTCTATTAATGAATGCTTCTTTTCAATCATTTAATGATTACAAAAGTGTATCAAAATACAAGATAAAGTAAATTAATTCCAAATATGATTAACTTTTATTTCAATCTTTTTATCAATATAATCCAAGCATATTATTTTTTTTGATAAAATTAGAACCGAGCTTTGAATTATCAACATATCTATATTCGTTTTAAGAACATAATAATTTAATAAATATAATGAAATAAATATGACAATTTGATTTATATTTTCGCTTTAACATATATCATGTTTTAAAAATAAAATCTACTGTTAATTCCAAAATTAAAATTATCAAAAATGCAACAGCTTGACGGCTGACCCTGGGATCGCGTTCGTCGTCTGATAATTCCATCCTCCAAGGAAACGTCTTCGATGCTTCCCCATTAAAATTCAACCGGTGTAACCGTTCGAGCAGATATGCCTAATCAACGGTGCAACCTTGCCGGTATACGTGGAACCGAATAATTAGCGCAGACCTTCCGACGCCTGACCCTGTCCTCCACCCATTTTAATTGATTAACAATCAATCTACTCACATATTACGTCAACTATATTTCCGACATTGTATTTGGTCCCGTATCTCTTCGATAGGGCGTTTATGGATGCGGTCCCTATTTGATACAGGTCCGCGTAGTTCTCGACTCTTTTCCTCGTGTGGCCGTAAGGGATGAGCAACAGCTGGCTGTAACTGTGGAACGCTATATAGGAGAACAGCTTGTCTTGAATGCTATCGATGTACTCCGACATGGTCTTCGTTTCCGTCTCGGAGAACGGTTTGCTGCCGTGGTAGATCTCGCTGCACGGATTCGAACTGGTACCACCCTCTGCAGTTTCAGTAATTAAAAACTAGTTAATCGACAGATTAGCGGTTGGTTCGCGACGGTTAAAATTATATATTACCATATATTATTATATATTATATTGTATATTAGTATATTAACCGAAGTGCGATTTTTACATATTAGATTGTGTAATAATTCCGCCCGCGTTCTCTTGTAAAAAAATATCTACCATATCCAATCTACCCTGTTTTAAAGTAGACATTTTCAGCTTTAATTTAAGCTAAATTTTATAGAAATAGCTTTACTGGAACATATTTTAAAATTTATCCAAAGTTTTCCTTTCTCCCCTTTTAATCTCGTGATGCCAGATGCCGACACTTTCTAATTTTTCAGAACAATCTTGCTATTTTATTGCAATCTAATTTAGCCTGTTTTAAAGCAGACACATTCAGCTTTAATTCAAGCTAAATTGCATGGAAATAGCTGTACGGGAATGTATTTTAAAATTCATCAATCTTGTCAACCCCATGACGTGTCAACTGATCTCACCTCCCATTGGTCACTGTTTTTGTTAATAACTCGTAAACCAAGCCGCGCATTGCATTTTTGCTAAGGAAAAAGTTACTTCAAATAACCTCATTTCCCTGTTACGAGTGATTTTTACGACACCCTGTATAATTACACACAAGAACTATAAATTTCAGTGAAAATATAGCAGCAGAGATAAACACGAGCATATCAACAAATAAAACACTAGTATGTCGATGAATAAAATACAATTGTTATTACCAACCTGCCCAATGGAAGTTCCAATTTCTGTTCGGATCAGCGCCGTAGCATCCCCCTATGCTCGGCCGCCTAGTTTTTCGCCATAACCGATTCTGTAAAGAGAATTCGTACTTTACGCCGTCAAGCATCTTTTAATTAGTCGTACGTCGCAGAATTATCGCGCGTCGTATTGGTATCTGTCGATTGAGTATGGGATCGTTCTACACATTGTCGATTGAAAACAATTGCAACTGATTGAAACTCTCGGCTAATTATAGATATCGAATGATTGCTGATAAAACGCCGACGATGAAACCCAGATTTTATCGGTGGTCGATAGCCGGGAACATCGTTCGAATGATTCTGCAGAATGCCTATCGGCTGACAATTGTCTCCGCATCTCTTCGCGCGCTGTATCAGTTACATTTTGCCGTTATGACAATTTCTTCAAACTGTTTTTTTTTTTTGCAGAAAATTATAACAATGTACATTGTTCTGATTCGAATCAGCTCGCGCGATGAACTTTCATTGAATCGTTTGAAAACCGTTTTAATAGGATCTAATTAACGATCAAGATAGATTATTGAGTCAACTAATTCGAGTGTCAATTATCGATCGCAGAAATCGGTCGACACTGATCTTTAATTAATCTTGAATGAGTGATGAAAGTATTCCTGTCTCTGGACGATTGGAGAACGATAACGTCATAATTCTGTATGCTGTTATCACACTGTACTCTAAAGTTTTGATTTCGATAATTAATTTAGTGTGACGATTCTTAATTTGCGTGCTTGAACACGCTTAAAGGGTGCTCATAGTTTCGATAATTGTTTCTGGTATGTGTGCATTAATAAAATAGTTTGCCTCCCAGAAACGTTACTAAAATATTGAAAGAGGCAAAATAAATGATCCAGAACCAGTTTGTTAGTTCCAGTACTAATAAATATATCTGAAACAGAGTTGATATTATGTGAACATAAAAAAAATATAAATTCACGACACACATTGAAGTATAATAAAATGAAAGAAAATCTCAATGTATCGAGCACTGCAACAGTGTTACCGAACAGTTTGCAAAACGTTTATTTTTACCCTGGTATGCGTGTACTCGTAACCATCCGGGTTGAATACCGGGAAGATGTACCAGTCGTAAGACTCGGCCATGTACCGGACACGAGGATCCTCGCTCAGTATTAATTCATTCAGGATGTACGTTACAACGGCCGGCGATATCCATTCTCTGGCGTGGATTCCTCCTTCTATGAACACGCCGGGATTCCCTTCCTTGAACGAGAGTTTAACGCCTCTGATACTCCTCCCTTCGTAGCTCTGGCCACCGGTTAAGGGTTTCACGATTTCCGGATGCTGCGCGACCAGGGTGTCCAGCCAACGATAAATCTGAAAGGAATAGGTATGATTAAATAAATCGGGAAACGACGAGCCCCTTGGTTTAGGATATTTTATTTCATTTATTTACTATTTTTGCCTTCACTCTTTGCCCAATAATATATTGTGCATTAAATATATATATTAAATTAATTAATGTTAAATATATGAAACATACTGTATATTAAATATATTCAATAAATTAACGTTTATTAAATATATTCAATAAATTAACGTTTATTAAATATATTCAATAAATTAATGTATATTACATACATTAAACATATTTAATATATTGTATATCCTTCAATACATTTCATAAAATACGAGTACCAAAAATTATCCTAATCAAACGCGTTCATCTTACCACGTCCAGCCGATGATAGCCGAGCCAATCGAACGCACCCCTAATATTTCTACGGGGGTTTTCATCGTCGATATACCGTTGCACGTCGTCCATCATCAACTCCGGGTCGAGCCGAGTCGCGTTGACAATGTCCATGAACTCCTCGAGCTTCTTCGGCGACATCATGATGTTGGTGGTGTCGTTGACCCTTGGCGGACCCCAAAAATTATATCCGTCGTCGTCCTGCATCTTCTTGAGCGCGGCGAGGCCGTCGTTGTTCGGGACGAAGATCTTGTACAACCTGAATCCGTCGTATCGCACCACGTCGTCGGCACGGGCCACGGCGAGAACGAGAAGCAGATGCAACGTCGTCGCTCTCATGATGTTCAATCGCGTCGAATCAAGATCCAAGATGCAATTTGCAATTGAACGAAATCACAGCAAATTCTCCGCCGACTATCCGACTAATCGCATCGTTGCACCGAGCGAACGTTGTGCATTTGCACTTGAAATTTCAACTCGAAGTAGTTCTGGTTCTTTGGCAATGATCTTGATTTTTTCTTTTGAGAGATGACGAATAAACCAGAGATTTTCTTAGCGATTTTCTAAGCGATTTTCTAAGCGACTTTCTTAGCGATTTTCTAACGAGATGTCTCGATCGGACTGAACGAGTTCCGCTTGGACGTGTTAGAAATTGACCAGCAAGAATTCGAAATCACCGGTACTGGTTCTAATCCGCCTCGTTTCCTCGCGGCGCAACTGGCATACGCGCGCTTAAGGTGAATCTGCCCGCGTCTTCTTTATATAGGTGCGGTTTCGCTAAGTAGCAGCCGCCGCAGGCGGTAAAAATATTCTGTACGTGAGATAAGTGTAAACAAAAAGAAAGAAAAAAAACATATACGAGAAATACGGGCGACGCATTTGCATGCAGGATGGCCCATGGGAATTCTCGCGCGGTCGCGGGCAAGACCTACTCGTGGTTAAAGACCTCGGAGGTACCGTTCGAACGTATCGATAAAGCCAGGTCCGACGACGCTCGTCGACGAATCAACGCCCTTTTTGTGGAATCGTGTCGCGAACACTGCGCCAACGTTTCGATGATACATGAACAGTTCGTTGATATAGAATTGCATTTCTGAAACGAAAATGCGAAATGTTAATTACCATGAACCGATGCTTAATATCAATCTATAATTTATTTTTAAGGCGGTGCTGGTGTTTGAAATGTTTTTAGAATTTTGTCAAAGAAATAGAAAGTTGTATTGGAAATCCAAATTTAAACCACAAAATTTTGCGATAAATAATACAGTCTAATAATAACGAAATTATAGTAATTGAAGATCACAGTGATTCATAAATCGTGATCTAAATGCATACATTTTTATATGAAAAATGTTAGAAAAATTGCGTTTCATCAAACATTACTTTTCTCATCCATTACACATATCGTATTTGTTTAAATGTATATGCAAGAATTAATTGCATGTGCCCATTCAATTCTTCAACCTAATAATTATTTAAAACATTTTTTAACATTAGAAAATCTAATAGATGTAATCGATCTTCGGTATTTCCGTTCCAACAATTATTTAACCCCAATAATTTAATTGTTCGTCGATCTCTACGATCGTTAATTATTATCGTTTATTCCTTATATTATTAAATTTTTTTTTACTCCATAAACACCGAAATACTTCTTGTTAGTTAGCCGATTCGCAAGTAAACGATTCGCGATCTTATACAATGGGAAGGTTTCTTCGTAGAATGCAGGAACAACGAGTCATGATTAAAGATCTCCAGGTGTTTGCCCAAGAAGCCGTTTAAATCAGATAAGGCAATTTGCGTATATTAATTGCCGCGTTAATGAACGAGTGTTTAAGGCGATTTTCTCGTTGAATCCTGCGTACTCTTTTCCGTGCTGCGATTGTATTAAATAGGACGATGAACACTGTTGAACGTTGTCCTCCTTTTTGTCCATCGGGCGGAGGTGTTATCTATGTCTATCTGGACTTAATACAAATCTTCGTCTGAAACTGTGAAATTCTAATTTGCGGTTGTTTCAGATGTAACATATAATTTAAAAAATAATTGAATACTTAATTCGAGATAGTGAACAGTTCTCATACAGAATCAGGATAAGTAATTAAAAGCAACAACAACGCAGGCCTTATTTAGTAGTGGTTTATTTGTGCAGTGGCGAAACGCTCAAACTGTTAGCTAAAATCAACTATCGATAATTTGGCTAACAGTTTCAGTATTTTGCCACTGTACCAATTGGCGCTGTACAAACCTGAAATGGAGCTTCAATTGTTTACCGTTAGAGACGCCACACTCGCGTACGCCTGTTCCCCGATGCGGGACCATCGAAAAACACTAATTATGACATAATTGCGGTAAAAAACAATTACCAGTTAATATGAAAAACTGCCTAGAAAGTAAGAAAACATTAGTTATCTACATGCATCACAAAATCATTCACCTATGCCCTCTATGAAGAGGTGCTTAAAATAAAACGGAGTTGCAGTAATGGCTCCCACACCTGCACACCGCCAAGGCGCAACTCGATCCATTAGAGAGGGTGAAGTTAGAAATTTTCTTTGCTCTGATTGGTTGGTGATTTACTGATGATTCTATGCTGCTCTCATAATAAAAAGAAGAGAGAAATCAACGAGTGAGTAAGAGAGCATGAAATCAGCAACTACATCACAACTACATTTGGAATAAATCACACCAACGGTGTAATCAATGATCAGTTGATCAGTGGTCAGTGATACAGTTATGCATGGAAAATGAGGCTACAAGAACGGCATAGTAAGTCAAGCTAGGTTTCCTTTCCATGTGCATACCACACATAGAATCTAATGAGTATCGTTTTATTTTTCTCCATCGTATCGCGTTCTCTTTCTACAGTATTTGCGTGGAGCTGGATACACATTAAAGTGGTGGGGATGTGTGATCCAGCTTATGGAACATGAAAAGTATGTTCAGTATATCTAGTATTGTACACAGATCCAAATCAATATTAACAAAATTGCAGTTTCAGTTTTCTTTTGATATATGGTACTCTGTACACATCAAATATTATTGCGCTCTAAATTTCTAAATACTCTCAATATCTTATACAGTATTCTTTTAGCTTTTTATCTATTACATTAAGTAACTTTAAGGAACAGAATTCTGGATTTAAAATGCCAGGAACTTTGCCTGTAAATAATATGTCAGATTTCACAGTTCGGAGAGTTCATGACCACAAATACCAGAAAAGTCTCGAGTCTGTAAAAACGCCTTATGTCACCATTCTCCACACTCAATTTTTATGGCAGTACATACAGTGCCTACATATGTGGGATGTACATATGAAGTAACCACACAACCACGTCCTGATTGCGGTAGTTTGTGATCTGTCCGGTCATATATGGTCACATGCATAATTCTGCATGTGTGCGGCAACATCCGAAACTGTTTTATTAAACATTATTCGATATTACGAACGTATTGGTTCACTGCCTTGTTTTCAATGTTCAGTCGAACAAGATCTTCGGAGAAGTATAACTGTCCGCGCAGTCTAATTGAAGTTATGTAGTTTTTGTGTCAGTGTCGGTTCCGCGGAAATATGGTTATATTTAGTATATGACGACCAGTGTCGTGGAGCACAGAACACTGCCACTCCTCTACCGCAGTATTTACACATCCTTTTCACTTTATTTGATAAATCCCAAAAAATGGAAGATATTTTCCAATGGTGTCGCGAAGGGAATGCCATGCAAGTTCGCGTTTGGCTGGATGATACCGAACATGACATGAATCAAGGGTAAATACAAAAACAGCACTTTTTTTCGGAGTGAAGCTTTATTTTTAGTGTTTCATTTTTATCTAATCTTTATTCCAACTGTTAACCATTTTTTTTTATTTACCTACATCGTTTTATTATTTTAATTTATTTCCTTGTTGATAATGTTCATTTGACTAATAGCAACCAAATTATGTTATAATTAGTTTCTGTGATAATTTTATTTTATTTGTGTGCAGCGACGATCATGGATTTAGTCCACTTCATTGGTGCTGTAAAGAGGGACACCTAAAATTGGCAGAATTACTAGTTAGCAGAGGAGCACGAATAAATGCCACCAATAGAGGAGACGATACTCCGCTTCATCTGGCTTCTGCTCATGGACACAAGGAAATAGTTCAACTGGTAATAGATGCTTAATTGGTTATAGATTGACTGTTGCTTAAAATTAGGACTGGTTTTAATGTTATCGATTTATAGTTGCTCAGAAATCGAGCTGATGTTAATGTTACAAACGAACATGGAAACACTGCCCTGCATTATGCATGTTTCTGGGGTGATCAGGCTGTCGCCGAAGAATTGGTGGCAGTAGGTGCTCGTGTGTCTATTGCAAATAAAGATGGGGATACTCCATTGGACAAAGCAAGAGGTCTACTAGCTAAAAGATTACATGGTATGTATTGGATAAGAATACTTAAAGCAAAAAGTCGTTATTGAGTGATTGATTGTATTTTATCGCATGATTTTGATTTCTAGATCTGGCTGTAGAATATGGACAGGACTTGAAAAAGATTCAATTCAAGGATCAAAGTTGGCTAGGTTTGAAAACTAGAAGCCGTAAGGAAGTTTATATTACACAGATTTGTAAATATCGATTACAATGATAGTAACTTTGTTGTAATGATAGCATTAAATTTATGTAGGAGATGCAACGTTATCGAGGCATAAAGGGATTAACATGGCAGATTTATTGTTGCACACTCTTTTGGCAACTACACCAAGTGGCGAGACTTGGCGAGGACGCTGGCAAAATAACGATATAGTAGCGAAGATCTTGACCATACGTGAATGTACATCGAGGATCTCCAGAGATTTCAACGAAGAATTTCCAAAGTTAAGAATCTTCTCCCATCCGAACGTTCTGCCCGTTCTCGGGTGCGTGAATCAACCACCGCAATTAGCAACCGTCTCGCAGTATATGGCGCGTGGAAGTCTGCACAGATTGTTACACGGGGGCACAGGTGTCGTCGTCGACACGGCACGAGCATTGAGACTTGCTCTAGATGTTGCTAGAGCTATGGCTTTTCTTCACGGACTTGAGAGACAAAACAGATGCAGATTTCATTTGAATAGTAAACATATTATGGTACTTTTATTTTCTGAAATAAATATTGATGATTCAAAGGTCTTATTTTGTTAATATGTTTGTAATGAATACATGTGATGTTACAGATTGACGAAGACTTGACGGCTCGTGTAAATATGGCTGACTCGAAATTCTCATTCCAAGAGGTTGGCCGCATCTATGAACCAGCGTGGATGTCACCGGAAGCGCTAAGCAAGCGTCCGGCAGATATAAATCTGGAGGCCAGCGATATGTGGAGTTTCGCTGTTCTATTGTGGGAACTTGCTACTAGAGAAGTTCCATTTGCTGATCTTTCTCCAATGGAATGCGGCATGAAAGTTAGTTTAGTGAACTTACAGGAAATTCGTTGTCTCCTACACCTTAATTATAATTTTATTATTTACTTTTTATAGATTGCTCTTGAAGATTTGCGCGTCAGTATACCACCAGGAATCTCACCTCACCTTGCTAAACTGATTAGGATCTGTATGAACGAAGATCCGGGGAAACGTCCATCGTTTGATATGGTTGTTCCGATACTCGATAAGATGAAACGTTAGTTGTCAGTGCAACATTTTTTCTCTCGTTTTAATTGAAGCATGATCAGCAAAAAATGTCATTCCTAAAGAAACATAATGAACTTAATTAGACAACGCCTACCAAACTGCTATAAACGATCAACACAGTGCCTGTACTAAAATAACAGAATTATATTTTTTATACAATAGTTTATGAAGATAACGATGCGACTTGATATTGTATTTATATATACTGTTATGTAATATTTATAATGTACATGTATCTATACTGATTATATCCACGTTTTTTAAAACAGCAGTAATTTTGTCTTTCTGAACATGACGCAGTTAATATATTTTAATTTCCGAATGTTTCATTTCAATGATATGTGCACTATAATATAAATGTAATATACACGTGCAATGGTCACGGAAAGTCTCCGTACACTAAGTTTTCGATTTCCGACGAATCGTCGATATTTAAACTGTTATAGATTTTCGTAAAAACGAACCGTACAATAATAAACCTGAACTATTAAAACGAAGATTTACTTTTGCTTTGCAATATTCGCTTGTTTGTAACATAATGTTTTTGCATGATGCAGTAGATAAACTGGAGACACGTTTTTTCATCAAAAAATTACATTGTTGAAATGACTATAAAAACATTTTCTGCACAAAAGAAATGTGAACAAGAGAAATTGTCACACGTATAGTTAATATATGGGCGACGCGGTTAAAAATGTTATTGATTACAGATATCACTTTAATTTATCAAGCACTTGACATTATTCATTCGACTACAACAGACTCATAGAGTGCAAAATCTTTTGGTCCTGACCATGGTCGCAAATTAAAGAGCGGTGGACGCTATGATCTTCCATTACATAATAACAGTAATGCTTTTTCTATTTGTAAAAACAGTGAAATAATGTGCAAGGTCTACGAATATGTAAAATACGAACGATATGACACAAAGCTGCCAATGAACGACCGTTTTTGACTTTGTGATAATGCAAGATTACTTATTTATCAAAGCTATGTCAATGATAAACTAATTTGGAAACTTTTATCTTCATATATTAACATAAATTCGTCCAACGAGTATATATGGTATATATATGTATATATATATATATATGAGTGAGGTGAGGTGAGTTAAACGTTAGTAATGGAGAAGCTAACAATTCTCATTAAGCAAGGGAAACTACGGGGTGCCCTTCGCGACAGTGTTCTAGGTTTCCCGTACATCGCCTTTCATGAAATACCGTACGCTGCTCCTCCTATTGGTAAACTTCGATTTAAGGTAATGTTCATTAAAATTAGTTCAACTTTGAATTTAAAAATTATTAAATTTAGATTTTACGTACACTTCCAGTAATTATTATCATTTTCGTTTTCGTATAATAATAATAATAGATCTAATATTGTATTTGTTCAAGAAAATGCATTAAATTGTTATCAGCAATTTCATTTGCGTTGTTATATTTCAGAGTCCGCAACCAGTAGAACCATGGACAGGTATCAAAGACGTTTCCCAAAGTGTCGGAAAAATGTGTATACAAGGATCAAAAGAACATCATATCATCGGGGATGAGGATTGTCTATATTTGAACGTTTATACTAATTCGTTAAGTGGATGTAAACCAGTCATAGTATGGTTGCACTACGGCGCATTTGTGGAAGGGTCCGGCACCTACGCGACCTTCAGACCTGATTATTTACTTACGAAAGACGTTGTCGTCGTTTCTCTCAATTACAGATTGGGTATTTTCGGTTAGTTGTTTATTTACGCTAATAAAACAATATTAAAAGTTATTCTTGCTAACCGTTTATTATTAGTGCTGACTACTTTTGTTTAGCTTGAAGTATAGTACTTAACAACGGTTGAACTAATATCAATAATTGAAAAGAAATGTATTGACATTTTGCAGGGTTTTTGAATCTACAACACAAAGTTGCACCTGGTAACCAGGGTCTAAAAGATGTGATTGCTGCTTTGCAATGGATTAAGCAGAACATCGCCAATTTTGGAGGTGACCCAAACAGTGTCACAGTGTTTGGTGGTAGTTCTGGAGGAACTTTAGCTCACTGCTTAGCAATATCGCCTCGCACGAAAGGTAGAATTCTATACTTGTAACAAATTCATTGAGTTAAGTTCATTTAGTTATTAAGCGGTAATTACCACTTAATTATCATTTGAAAACGCTTACAGGTCTTATTCATAAAGCAATTATAACAGGTGCAAATGTGATAACTCCTTCTACTACACCAGAACTTGACTTTGTGAGAAAATGTTTGCAACACCTTGGCATAAACTCCAAGGATCCCGAGGAAATAGTGAACATTTTACGAAAATTACCCGCCAGGGATATTGTAACGATCCAATATAAATTTCAGCTGGAAGAGGCAAGAAATTGTTTTTACCGTGTCTTGTACAAATCTTTCTACTAATCAACTGTTATTATTTTATAGGCGATTACTTTAGAAAACCTACCGTCTTTTATGTGTAAATTTGGTGTCAACAGCGATATCATATCAGACGATCCCGTTTTACCTTTTTCAATAGAAGAGTTGATTTCAACTAGCTGTCACGTTCCTGTGATCTGTGGTTACAACACCGTCGAGGCCATGATTTTTTTAGACGGTAGTTTTCGTTTGCACCGTTTAATGAAACAGTTAATAAAATATTTACAAAATGTATTAAAACACGTTTTCTTTCACTGTAGAACATTACAAAGACAAGCTACCGCTGACCGACGATTATTTACTGGGATGTTATCCGCATTACCGGAAGCTGTCACAATTGGAAATTAAAGATCCGGAAGAATTTTTGAAAACTGTCAAGAATTGGTATTTCAGAGGGCAATCTTTGATACGCGAAGATTTGTTCTTTAATTTTTTGGAATTCTCGTCCGACATAAAATTTAGTATACCCATGCGACTATTGGCAAAGAATCATATGAAACTGGCCTCACAACCGTTATATTTTTACTTTTTTACTTATGTTGGTGATCAAGCAAGCAAAATACCACTACGAAAAATATTCAACGGTAATTAATCTTTAGATTTGATTATTTATGAGGTGCGTATATACTATCTAGTTGTATATTACGATATTGAATTTACTCTGAATATTTATAAATATAACCTTGTAAATTTGTTTTTAACTTCTATTTTCTTCGACACGATATTTAATCATTTGCAATTTATTATTTACTATTTCTGACTTCTTGTTTCTGTAATCTCCTGTAAAAAGATATCGTCGCATTTAAACAATGTGATAGGAGTATGTTTGCATATGCAGAATTTCGTAACACAAAAGACTGTTATATATTTATTATTACAAAATATAAATATGTACGTATATATTTTTTCATATTTTTTAAAGTATTAAATTGTTATATATTTATAATTATAAGTTATTACATATTTATATCAAACTTGTTCACATACCCTTTTTTTAAAAGAAATGTAATAAATGCTATTTTAGTGACGACACATCAGGATGAAATAGCGTATTTGCTTTATTTGCCTCTTGAAAGTGCTGCGCCACCGGAAGAAGGCACCAAAGACCGAATTATGATAGACCAATTATGCACTATGTGGAGTAATTTTGCCAAAACGGGGTATGTCGATCAAAAATTTCAAGTACAATAAATTTACAATATTTATGTATACACGTATAATATGTATGTATTTTTAATTCAGAAATCCTACCCCATCACTCGACGATTGTATCAAGGTTATTTGGGAGCCGGTGGCAAAGGATAAAATGAATTATATGAATATTGACGAAGAGTTGAAAATGTTGATTATGAGTCCCCACATCTTTGAGAAAAAATGAAATTTTATGCCCAACGCATAATGAAAGATTAAATAATTTATCGTATGAAATATCGGTTAATATAAGATTTAAGTTAGTGAGGTTTTCATTGTTAACACTAAAGAAAATAAAAGGCGCTCGACATCGCCAATAGTTATAAAAAGAGGAACATAAAGATTACATATTCAACATAAATTGTTTGTAACAAAGTTTCAACGATATCTTACGAAACACGTCGAAATTCGAATGGAACATCGATGTAGTCATAACTATTGAATTGTAGTCTGAAGAATGACTTTAATTTTTACCAATTATTTCAAAAACTTGACAAGTAGATTAATATGTAGAGTAACGATCGATAGATAAAATAACAAGCGATAAATAAATTAGAAGAATTGCAGAATATTTTTACATTACTTGTTGTAATTATTCAAATAAATGATAATTTGTACTATCTTTTGTTTGTCTTCTCTTTCTTATAATTGGTTGATAATAGTTTTATTTTACATAAATATGTACAGCTCAATAATAAATAACGTCAATGAATAATTTAGTGCATCCACTTTGCATCCATTAGAAACCGTGGTTTGCGTATTTAAATGTACTCAGTTATCTGATATATAACTTAAAAATTGAGTAAAATGTGGCATTGGGAACTGACACGTATAAGTTGCGAGCGGACGTTTATTATTAATTAACTAACAAAACCTGTTGACCGAACACTAAGAACGATACGTACGAGTAACTGTCAATTCATTTTTCATCGTATTCTCTGGTAAGCGAGTACAATGCACGAAGAAAACAATCTTTTTCACTCTATCATTGAAAATTACTAAAATCATAAAAAATTACCAATATCTCTTTCTCTTTTGTAAAGAACAAATTTGACATAACAACTACAACATCAACTATCGACTTGCAAATGTTCTCATACATATTATTATTATTTTCAAATCATTGATAGACGATCTCATGAAGTTTGATTAAAAGTGTTTTATTACCTACCGACTGCGAATCTTTATGTAGACGTTCGTTCACATGTAACGAACGTATCCAATACGTTTACGTATTCAATTGTATGGAAATTGAACAGGATTGACCACGCATTTCTTCGGTATAACTACAATTAATTAAAATAATTACCTTGTAATTTAGAAATTTTCCGAATGCATTAAAATGATAAATAAATAATGTATCAAAAATATTGACGGCGTTTCAAATTTGTACGCCTTTCTATATTTAAAATTCATGAATTTGCAAAACTTCGTGACGAGTGAAGACCTTTTGATTATTCCCAGACAATGCATTATCAGAGTGGAAATAAGTTTGCAAATGAGGTTTATGCATACGCCGTTGTGGCATTTCATTGCATATATTCACCGTAAAGGCATATCGTAGTTTATTTAAAGACAGAAAATGTTATGAACATTTTTCGAATAGTAACATTATTCTTCGCTGTTAGCATTTTCATGACATATATTAGAGTTTCCCGAGTTCAAGGATCTTGCGACGGACGTAGTTCTCCATATGATTTGAATCGTTGAATGAATCATTTTATTCGCTCGTGGATTAGCTTCTAGAACCGCGATTATAGCGCATTTGATACTAGTCACTTACCGAAGTGTGCGACGAATTTCGAAGCAAACTACAAAGGTATTAAAAATATTCGATCATTAAACGATTCACCGCGATCTACTTCATCTTCACCGAATTGTATGGTACAGTTTGCGAAGAACGGGAAAAACAATAAAGAATTATCTTCATGTAGTTGGGTTTCGTGCGAACGTATAAATAATTAACCTACCACCGGCGAATGTCGGGTCTCGCGAGACCCGCGAGTACAATCGTTTTTGTTGTTTCTACTACGGCACGTATATGGAATTCATGACACTTTGTAGCTGCGTAAAGATTGTTGTTGGTCATGAAAATATATATCACCTGCATTTACATTATTCGGCTGACTTCACTGTGTAACTTCAGCACGATCGAAACTTCAATTAATACATTGCGTACGGTGCATTTTTACGCTCCCGAAAAGTTGACATTCATTTTTTTTTTGCTAACCATTTGTTAAGGGCATACACAAGATTTCGTTATCCTGGTAACATAACAAAAAAGTCTATGTTTAGTTCCTTAAATCGTCGATTGAGTCGAAAAAACCTGAAAACAAAATATCCCGTTTCCCGGCCACAACGTTCGAATTGCTAAAGACGAGAAATCTCGTCTCCCGTACGCAATGTGTTAATATTCCAATTCATCCTCATGAGATGTCACTAAACAAGTTTAATATAAATATGTAATAATTATTATATATTTATATACATTATTATTATATACTCATATACATATTATTATTAAATAAGTATTGTATATATTTTTTGTATTTTTTATTTATGAAATTCTGTACGTTCAAACACATTCATCTCATTATTTCTTTTCCGTATGTAATCAGAAATTAAATCATTCAATATTCAATTTCATATGTAAACAATCCTGACTCACATTTGATCATTGCGCGTGAAAGTGTCACGATGTCCGAAAGTTGGTCACGATTGTCGCGCGGAGTTTGTGTCATTTTGCAGACACGTAGTTGGCGTTTTTGTTCGCGTAAATATAAGCCTCCTGTATTTACATCAATCGGCTGACTTCACTGTGTAACTTCAGGACAACTGAAACCTGTTCATGAATTTATAATGGTCGAATTACGTTTGACATGTTGTTGATAGAGGCACTGGCATACGGTTTCCGAAGCTGTCCCATTTAGAACCTGTAACAGTCTGACGTCAACCTTTCTGATATCCATAAATTCATACGATAAGCAGAGACAGATAACATGATTGCGATGCACACACGGTTCACGTCGTGTACCCAATCTATCCGCAGAACACAGTGGTCCGTCTTCAAGTTGGTTAGGCCCCAGTCAACAATGTCCGACCCGGTAGTTACAGTCAAGCAGGGAAAGCTGAGAGGCGTTGTGCATAAGAGCGTCCTTGGCAGTGACCGTTCTTTCATCGCGTTCCACGAGATACCTTTTGCTGCTCCTCCCATTGGCGATCTCAGATTCAAGGTAATAGATCGCCTATATCGATTCATAATATATCTGCAATAAAGACGAAATAATTAACGGGAGAATTATTGTTGCGGCGAACAAATCGACTTTGCGGATTGACACGTTGCCACAGTGTAA
Organism: Augochlora pura; assembly: GCF_028453695.1. Taxonomy (NCBI): domain Eukaryota; kingdom Metazoa; phylum Arthropoda; class Insecta; order Hymenoptera; family Halictidae; genus Augochlora; species Augochlora pura. The sequence goes on along the minus strand of NC_135778.1, from coordinate 15,131,099 downwards.
CTGTAAAATCTGAAGTTAGAGCTTGCAATGTTTTCAATGTTTTATACACAGATGTCATGCTGGTCTGAATAAATTATCGTTGAACGAAATCACGTGGTATATAATATGCCAAAATAAATAAAAGGCAAAAGCAATGAAAGTCTTTAAAGTTTTTTTTAAAGTTTAGATATACGTTTTAATGATATATCTTTAATAATAACATTTTTTTAATCAATAACATGCTTTTAATTTTATGTAAAAATAAAAAAGATAAATAAAAGCTTTGGTGGCTGAGAGTGGACCGGAAACAGTTAAGAAAGAAATTTAAATAGCGTTCGTATCGCTATCGTGATCAACGCGAAGATATGGAGCCAAATAACCTGAAATTTTAAGCATACTTCAGGGAACAGTTCTTATTAGTTCTATCGTCGATTTGATTTCAAATTGCAGCGATAGATCACGCGAATTGCCGAAAGTACATTGGTTTCCAGGAAAATTAGTAATTTTAAAGGCATGTGTCTCCTTGAATAATAACAATTTCCATAAAGACAATGTCTTCTTCTTGACACCAAGCGAGACAATAGCTACCTCGCATGAAAATGGCACGTATACATTAGATAAAGTGGGCGACGAATGTCGGTTATGTTTGCCACGAACGAAAACAATATTTATCAGCAGACTGTGGATTGGTGTGCATAAGAAAAGTCGTCTGCACTCCTTGCAAGGTGCCTGGGCTAAATAAAAATCTATATCTTTCTTTAACCGTTTTAATAAATCGATATCGATAAGACTTGGTATCTTTGAAATAATTTTTTTTTCTGTTCATGATTAAACCTCTGTTGTAACCACTGAACGTGCAAAATAATGAAATATTTAAGAAGTTAACGAAATATATAATAATTAGGATCCGCAACCACCGGCCCCATGGACCGGCATCAAAGACGTTGGGACACCTCATGGAACGCGGTGCGTTCAACTACAAGAGCTCTCTTTCTTCAACATAATTGGCCAGGAGGATTGCCTATATCTTAACGTTTACACCAACTCGCTCCAAGAGTCTAAGCCGGTAATGTTCTGGATTCATGGCGGCGCGTTCCTGGTAGGCACCGCAACTTTCCTCGAAAAGCGACCCGACTATTTGCTAGCGAAGGATGTCGTGGTTGTTTCGGCTAATTACAGACTTGCCGCTTTTGGTGAGTTTCCAGAATCCCAGCGGATTCTTGCCACGGCGAACGCTCGCCGAAAATAATCGACTCATTCACCCGTCGCCTTGAAACGCGACGACAAATCGTGCGTATCATTTAATTCTACTGATAAGCTAAGATCCGGAATAAGGAAATTACGATAACGATGGGACGATGATTATGTTTTTGTGAATTCGCTATCAGCGGAAAACGTGTAATAACTATAATAACGTATGATAGCGTGTAATAACTATTTTATGAGGGTCATACATTAAATGTGCGTGTGTACTCATTTTTGTGCTTACGAACAGATGAAAGAAATCTGTTTTCCGCTTTTCTAACTATAGCAAAAGACTAACACTGTGAAAATATTATAATATTATTTATATATAATATACTTATTATATTTATTATACATTATTATATTATATTTTAAAGGTTTCATGAATCTGGGTCACAAGTCAGCACCAGGCAACCAAGGACTGAAAGACTTGATCGCTGCTCTGGAATGGGTCAAGGAGAACATTGCGAATTTCGGTGGGGACCCAAACAATGTCACAGTTTTCGGCGCCAGCACCGGAGGAGTGTTGGGCCACGCATTGACAGTGTCGCCCCGAGCACGAGGTAACGCGATTTCGTTGTGGACCGACCGATAAGACCGCCGCTAAACTCGGAACCGCGATGAGCGGATGTTCCACCTCCGATAAGAGACCTCCGTGAGTTTCTGTATCGTCATCGTGTTTTCGCAGGACTGTTTCACAAAGCGATCCTTCAGAGCGGATTGCTGAATTGTTCGTGGGTCAATAATCAGAGCCAGCCAGAGCGCTGTTTCAAGATAGCGGAGCTCCTCGGCAATAATTCCACCGATCCTGAAGAAGTTCTTCGTTACCTCCGCACCGTCGACGCCAAGGATATCACGAAGACTTACGAGAGCATCCTTCCGTATGAAGTAAACGAATTTTCCAAGCCAAAACGTATCGTATCGATAGCTAAAGGAGTTTAAAAGAATAGTCGCGTTACATTGAATGGAATTATACATAATTATTATTGCAAACTCGGTTAAATAATTCATACTCTTGCGTACTTCTCGCAGGCCCGAAAATCTTTTAACATCCCCTTTGGACTGAACTGTGATGACATGTCGGACGATCCAGTCTTACCATTCCCTCTGGAAAAAATGATTACCATGGATAGTAATACGTCTATTCCTATTATAGTTGGATACACGTCGCACGAGTTTATAATGTTTATGAAAGGTGATTTGCAACGAGTATTCGAATCTTTAAATATTTCTGTCGTCGAATTATCGAATCACCGAGCGTACGAACGGTCGACTATTTAAATCGTCGAGTGTGATTGAAAACGTTCATACCCTTTGTTTCATTTTCCAGATAAGTCACTAGGTACGATGAGGAAGATGAACGGCACGTTACCGATAATGGTGAAAGTATTAGCGTCCTTAAAAAATCTCGGTCCTGAAGAAACCAATAAATTATATTCAACTGTTAAAGAAATCTATTTCGACGGAATGCCGGTTTCTAGGGATAATGTAGACGAATATATACGTTTCATGAGCGACTGTTATTTCGGCATTCCTGCGAAGATATTTGTAGAGGGCCGAGTGAAGAGATCGACACCACCCACTTATTTTTATGTATTCGCCTACGCCGGTAATCAGAGAACACATACGGACATTCTGGTCAATCGTGTCACCAAGGGTAATCAAATTTTTTGATTCAAGAGAGAATTATTTTTCAATTTCAAAAGCACATACTCATTCTATTTACGTACAAGGTGTCCCAAAATCATGGAACCTCCCACTTTTCGGAAGTACCATAATTTCGGGACACCTTATGTAATAACTTTTTAATAGTTTTAAAAAATCTGCGACTTAATTGGAAGCGTTAATTTAACGTGCATAACGCACTATTTCATATGTTTCGAAACTATAATACTATAGTAATAATGATTAGTGAATTTAATCGATGAAAATTTTAAGGATAGGCTCTTGAAGTTTGCGAGTAATTTCGGTTACGGTCTGCACGCTTGCAAATTGAGGGAGCAGATGCTAACGTACGATCATTACAGGAGCATCGCACGTCGATGATTTGGCATATTTGTTTTATCTGGCTTCTCTGAGAACCGACGATCCGGAACCACCACCGCTAGGAACGAGAGATAGAGAAGTAATAGAACGTTTGACTACTATGTGGACAAATTTCAGTAAAACAGGGTGAGTGTCCTTTAGCGACAAGCTGGATCGTACAACTTAGTTTCGGTATTGCTAGAATGAATATTTTTCGTCTAGGAATCCTACACCGCAGCTCGACGAGCTCATAAAGGTCCAGTGGGAACCTGCGACGGAGAACAATATCAAATGCTTGGATATCGGCAACGAGACCGTATTAGCTCCTATGAAGCCACATATTTTTAGTTTGTAACAAATATTCCCACCGACCGTAAAGCAACGACTCGACCGCGCAGATTTTTATACAAAAGAAAAATTGACTGATTCAACCGCGAGGCATGTGTTCCTCTTTTTTATCGACAATAACGAGGCCAATATGGCCCCATAGCGTTTTTCACTTCTCTAAATATTTATAGCCCATTCTATATTTTATACTTATTTTTGCCGCAAATGTATATCATCTATAACCTGACAATGACACGTTGGTAATGGAGAATTTAAAATGCGTTACAAAACAACTACAAATGATTGTTAAATATACACCTGTTGCATTTGCTATGCTATTTACAATAAAGTTTTACATTATTGCTATTAATTCTATTTAGACGTGCCCCATTCGTATATGCGCGCCCTGATGCGCTTCCTGGATGCCCCGACAACTACGGCTCGCCTCGCGCCTCGTTCTCTAGCGATCATGCGCAACGACGCCGTCTACCACCTTGTCTTTTGTCTTCGCGTCGCGCTACATAACACGTTTTCATCTGTATCAAATATATCCACTTTTATCTTACATATTAAATAGAGTTTGCATTACATAGTGACCGCGTCTTCTGTGTGTCACATCCACTTAATCTGCGTTCAACAAATTCTTCTTCTCTTTTGCTTTTATATTAATTTTAATTTTAAAAATAAGGAATAAAATATCTTATGAACGAACAGGTAATCAAATAATGAATGGACCTAAAATCAAATAAATTGTGCCAACAGCTCGATAACTCCTGGTGACAATTTTTACATTTAATAGCTTTTCGTAAATTTCCGTCTACTTGTTTCTTTCGCCGCAATGGTGGACTTCGGATTACAACACGATCGGCCAGGGTACACATATTTTTATTGCCTTTTTGTTTTATTCACGTATAACTTACAACAATAATAATACATGTAATCGGTTCCGTATGTTCGCAAGAAAACTAAAAGGTGCAAATAGAAGTGAAAGTAGTAAGTACATTATTACACCGCTACGCCTTTTAAAATGTCACCGACAGCTATTTACACGCGTCGAGAAGCTAAAAAGGTGTTCGTTCGCGTTCGTCGTTCGCGAAACGAACACGTTCGAAATGCTTCGCGTGCGAGAAACACCACGAGATACACCGAATCGTCTTATCTACACAAAATGTTAATCTTAAAATCGAACGTCCGATCGCTCTTAATCAACGTTGCGTCGCAACAATTTCGATTGAATAAATTAGAACGTAACCAGAAACGGATTAGAGTGGCGTGAAAACGTTGTCGAGAGACGACACGGGGCTGATAGAAATTATTTCAATAAATACTTTGCCTGTCGTGACCGTAACAGTATGCTTAATTTCTAAAGCACGAATCGCCGTAGTCGGAACGACGGAATCGCGCGTGACAATCAGATAACTGTTTGGTAAAAAGTGTACGGTTTCGAAATCAATTATCGTTAATAATCTCATTGATTCGAGTTTTAAACGGTAGACAGCTGAGAAGCAGTCCTGACGCTTCTAACGCGTCCATTTCCGAAATTCATTATCTACTAACGCGCTCGCGAGCCTCCCGGGAACATGGCTTTGTTTCTCGATTATTTGTTCCAGAACGCAAACGCTTTCTGCACCCTCTCGTTGTGGGGTTTCGCAGCGGTCACGGGGACTGTGGGGTACGCGCGCTGCGTCACTGGATTTATGGTTGCCGGTGGTTTCGACGCTGCTGCCTCCTTTTCGAACAATTTCGCTGTGCGACTCACGTTGCCGGTTGGCACAAATTTGCTTCGGATCCGCCCAATTAGTAGCCGCGGGTCCTCAATTTCAGTGGAATCTAGAATCACGAACACGCGTATCACGATGCTGCGAAACAGTCCTCCGAACGGCTCTCGTTTAAGGAGAATCGGAGTTTTCATTGTTTCTGCGCGAATAATGTATCAGAATTCGAAAGAAAAGGTTTCTTATAACGACAAAAAGATGACTTTATAATTGGCAATTACTAATTGATTACTAAATTCTTTACGTATTTTTTCTTTGAAAATTTAAATTAAAATTAACTTTTAAATCTTTTCAAAGTGAAAACGTTATACAATCTCAATTACGGTGGATATAATAGACGCTAATAATAGAGACTAAACCGTGATCAATTTAGATTCTCCTTAAACCGATCGACTCAACTTTCTTAACCAGATTGATCGTAGCGTTCTTCCATAAGCCGTCGTCGTATTTTGACGAGACTGGCTAACAATAAATTGTTCTTTAAAATTCGAATAAAATTCCAATTTCTTCTCAATAATATTTAAGCATTCCAGTAAATTTAGGCATACAAAGAACGTCAATTTTCATGCTCTCACGCATCAAAGTTTTTTTTTTGTAATTACTATGATTGAGTTTACTCGAATGCCTGAATATTAATGACAAGAGATTAAAATCTTATTTCAATTTTAAAGAACAAAAAAATATATATATTTTTAATAAAAACCACAGGTGAAGCTCACAAAAAAAGCAAACACGCAAAAGACACACCTTCATGCCGATTAAATTCACGCGAAGCTTTGGTCACACCACTCATTGTCACAGCAACGGGGCTATTCTCCGACGTGTCGGCCATTTTGTCGAGAGTCTTGCGGCACTCGAGTCGTTTCGAAGCATCCTTCGCGTTCCCATTATTGTTCTCGCTGTCCTCTTCCTCTTTGATGGACGAAATACCGATCTCGTTGACGTGTTGCAGAGAAGCGGACAGATTCGACGAGCAATCGCCGATTCCCGAGTCGCGAGAATCACCTCTGAAGACCCTCCGATGTTTCTGGGACATTGAGCTCGTTTCTCGGTCCGGCTTCTCCTTCCGATCCCTCTCTTCCGAAATGATCTCATCTCGATCGACTTCCTTTTGAACGCGCAACGTCGAGAACGACTCGGAATTGCTGGCCTCGTCCTCGAGCTTCGACTTCGTCAGGAGCTTCTCTTGGACGCTGCTGTAGTCCCTAGTTTCCTCGTATTCCAAGCTGCTCAGGCCTTTCTCCTCGAAACGGATCGTTTTCAGGATCGACGTGTTCTCCTTGATCAGCATCGACTCCTCCGTTTGATAATCCGTGATCATCTCTATTCCCTCGCCGATCGTTTCCTTCGCAGAAACTAACTCCTCGGCGGAAACGGCCGTTCGGTCCACCGTCTCCTCGTGGTGGCCGGCGGTGTCAGTTTCCCGGTTCCCCTCGGTTTCAGTTTCCCATGAACACGATCTCGCGAGGTCCCTCGGAGGTTCGCTTTTCAAGCTGGACCCGTCAAGGTCCGACGACGCTTCAATCTTTCGACCAGCGTCTAACGTTTCCTCCGGAAAGATGCTCACCTCCGTCTTGTAACAGAAGGAATACACGTTTCGTTTCGCGGCGTCCGCCGCGCTCGGGCTCGTCTCGCTTCTGCCCTCGGCGACGTATTTTCCCGCTTCGTCGGCCGACGATCGATCCGCGTCGATCGTTCGCGGACACTCGATCGGACTCGACGATGGTTCCGATGTTGGCGACGACTCCACCGTTGCCGTCGGACTTCTTCTGTTGTTCGCCGATAGGATTGCCATTCTTCCCAGTGCACGGATGGCGTTTCCTGTTTTCTGTGGCAACAAACGGAAACACCCGCGCACACGATTTGGTCAAACCATGCTGTATTAGTGTCGTTATTAGGTGTCGCGCGTAATCGAAGCAAATGGGTAATATATTGTCTAAATGAACATCTTTCGAGAAAAGACACAAACTTTTTACGATCTACAAAATATTCTATAAAAGTATTCTATAAAATAATGCAATATTTAATATTGGCTTTGGATAACAAAATTGAAATATATGTAACACTTTTCAAAAGACAAGATTGTCAAAAATCCTGCTATCGTTGAAGCTAAAGCGACACTCTTCGTCAATTGTGCAAACAGAAAGCAATGCCACTGCGAACGCAACAAACATTTCCTTATTTTTCTTACCTGCCACTTTCTTCGTACGATGAATTTCTTTAATTTTTCCGTCGGCAAGGCTATTCTGCTCATAGCTTCTGTGTGCTGCGCCATCCAAGGGTGCTTCAGGCACTTCCTCGCCGACATTCGCAATCTACAAAACAGTCAGAATTATCAGAACTATCGAAATTTAATCATCAGAATTTTCCTAGAAACAAAACGCAGTTTCAACATTAATTTATATTCCTTGGAAGATGATAAATATAGACGAGCAACGACAGATAAGATTAATTAAAAATTGCCGCCAATCACGTACTCCTTTCGCTTGACAAGTAAACCGCTAATGAAGTCCTTGGCGTCGTTCGATATCGCGTCGAATGCTTCGTCTTCCAGGTCGTAGTCCGCCCGCGTAATGTTGGCGAAGGTTTCGGCGTCGTTGTCGCCCATGAACGGTGACAGACCGGTCAACCTGAACGATTAAAGCATTGCTTAACGTCCGGCAAACCCCTTGGCTCAATGGAATACAATTCTCTTAATCCGTCAGACACTCACAGAACGTAGCATATTACACCGACGCTCCACATATCCGACTCGGTACCAATCGGCTCGTAGCTTATGATTTCCGGTGGAATGAACTCCGGCGTGCCGAACAGCACTCTGATCGGTGTGTCCGGTTTTAGAGTTTGTGCGAGGCCGAAGTCAATCAGCTTGATCTGATGGGACGTTCGTGTTCTACACATTATGTTCTCCGGCTGTGCACAGTTTTCAAAGTGGAATTGTGAGTGGACGAAGAAAATGTTCTCGCAAACAATGACTCGCGTTTATATTCGGACATCTTTAACTAACGATAATAATTTTAAACGAAACGTTTTGTAGATCTTAGTAATTTATAAGCATTCTGAACACTTATTTTATTTCCATTTATTTCTATTTGTTTCTTTTTTTATTCCGTTTGACAAGGTGTCCGAATATTAAGCGAATCACTTTATAATTTCAGTAACACTTCATTTCACCTTCAAGTCCAAATGAACCACTTTATTCTGGTGCATATACTCGACGCCTTCGCAGATTTGTCTCATAAATAGTATACTGTCCCTCTCGGTCAGCGTGAAATCATCGGCAACGACCCGCTCGAATAGTTCGCCACCAGAAATGCTGCGAAAAAGAATTTATGATGTTCGATTAATACAGAATACGATCGCCGATGAATAAGAAACTAAAATACGTCGAAGAATTTCGACAACTGCTTACTATTCGGTGATCATAACGATCTCCCGAGGACTCTCGAAGGCAGCGGCCAGAAGAAGAAGCTTCGGGTGCCTCAGCATGTTCATAATTCGAACCTCCTCCCTCACTTGTTCCCGATCCTTGGTCTTGATAGTCCTGACGAACTTAGCAGCGAAACTCGTTCCAGATGATTTTTCGATGACTCTCCTGACGGTGCCGTATCGTCCTTTGCCGAGCTCTTCCAACACCTCGTACCGGTCGGCAAACAGGTGTCCACCTTCCATTTCGACCACTCGAGCTTCGAACGGTGGCTCGAATTCTTTTGGAAAAATATTATAGTTTAATAAAACATATTCTGTTACTCGGAAAACTGATCGTCGTGCACTGATTGATTTGTCATACATCATCACGGATTTTGAATGAACTACATTGACTCGAGCATGAAAATCTTAATAATAAATGAGATAAAACTCACTTATCGTTATCATAGAATACCTTCATCGATTTCGAATGTCCTTTTCATAATTCTATCAGTATAAGCTATTACATTATACCGTTGACTTGCACTCAACTAATAACCCGAGTTCATTTGTCGTCCATTACATATCGTTCGCTACGTCACAGTCCATTACCGCAGTTTCTGTTCAAGTAAATTAGTCATTGAAGTCATATTAGTCATTCAGGTCCACTTTCCTTTTAATGCGTCGTTATTATATCTCAAGTTTCCACAAAACCGCGTAGTCTTACACATCCTTGCGAGCAGGCTTATTCTCAGTAATTTTTCTTTTTCATTCAAATCTAGTTCTTTAGCACCAGAGTGGAAGTTAATTGCTATTAATATATCGTCGTTATCCCTTGAAGGTTTAAATCTCGCAATTTACTAATTGAAATGAACAGTTTGAATTTTCCTTTCTTTAGAAATATTCGTATACATACTTTACGATTATAAAACATTTCTTGACAGGCTCAGATGGGAATTTTTCCGAATAAATAACTTTCAATACTATGAAGCATTCAAGATTGATCCTGTTTCTATTACAATGATAATGCTGAATTGCTCAAGTTGTATGCAATATTGTATCTGAATTATTCTTGCTCGAATCACTGTATTCGCTCACAGAAAAGTCCTACAGCAGCCGAATCACTTGTCGAACGGAACCGCATTAGCAATCCGCTGGGAAGACACCTCAAGCGTTCCTGTTTTTTACCTTCTTCGTCATCGCATAATTGCGTTTCCCCTTCCTTCGGAATTCTGACGAACTCCGACTCGTTTCCCGGCTCGCTGACCCCGTGGATGTTCTCCGCTCGAACGCGGAATCGATATTTTTCGCCCGGCTCGACGATATCCATTCCGGAAGAGTCTATCGTGTGACTGAGGGAATAACAAGACTCTGTGACGGTGATCCAGTCGTTTTCGCCTGCGTGATTCATCTCCACGGTGTAGCCGGTCACTGTGCAGCCTCCGTCGTACGGGGACGATCTCCAATTGATGGTGGTTGTGCCCGGAGAACAGCACACGCTGGGAACACCTGCTGGAGGGTCCGGTGGTCCTGGAGAATTAAACAGAAATTGAATCAGAATTTGAATCGCTCTTGTTAGGAGAATATATATTAATATATTTATCATATAATAAATAAATTTTCATATAATATTATATGATATAATGTATTTTATATAATAAGTAAATTTATAATATATTATTATAAATATATTAATATATTTATCTCGTCAAGAGAAACGCGGACTCCTTCGTGAATTAATTTGTCGAAAATTAATTTAAGAATATTATGAGTATTTCGAAAAGGTGAAAGAAATTTCGGTCTTCATATTTTCGAATGCTAATTCTGAGACAAGAATTACGAACTGTTCAGTAGCGAACTTTTTGCAACACTGCCGACAGACAACATTCACATTACTTTTTAACAGATTTAGAAAACCGAATAACACCGGTCGTTGATCACCACAATGGTTTCACTTTTCCTAGCGGCATAATTCAGACGTAATTACCCTCAATTAAATATGAAAGAATTACAATGAAGAAATTTCTCACAAATTAATGAAGCAAATCGCTATAGTTTGTCCAGGATCTTGCTACTAATGACCCCAGTCAGTGACTGACGATGAATACGTTCGAAAGAAACAGAACACACATACACGGACGCACGCACGCACGTGGTCATTACACAGTGTTGCGGCTAGCTCCTTTTTTCTTTTCTAACCGCCGACATGACGAGTTACATGAATGCTTTAACGAGTCACGGTTCATTTCGAATCGTAAATAAGAATTATTGGAGCACTGTTTATCGCCAACTGGGTTCTGCGAAGCTAGAATCGATAATTTTCAATCTCGGAAATTCTGTCGAAGCAACTCGTAGATCATTTTACCGAATACATAATAATGTTGGATTTTTCTATCGTTCAAATTATTTTATATATTCTAAATTATTTATGTATAATATTTAATTATAATATAAAAACCAATGCAAAAATATCATGCTTCAAATATGGTAATTTTGTTGTGTTTGACGTACAAATGATTTCCAAATTTGTTTACTTGTTGAAAAGAAACGAAACAAAAAATACACACGCGAAAAATAATATTAAACTGTGAAACGCATCTGACATATTCTTCGCTACTTCGCTACTGCGTATTTTTCGAATCAGATACCCAATCATCGACACGATTATATGTTACATTCTAGACAAAAATATGTACATAATTACACCTGAGATTATTTCCTCGTCGACATACGATTGTACGACGTTCCATACTACCTGCATTCGGTGCAAGAAAATTCAACGAGTGCTCCACTTATCGAACGATTTACTCGGCCCCGAAATTCTCTGTGAATACCGACGACGAAAGCGTTGTTCCACAGTTAGAGAAACAATTAGCGGACCAATTATCGCCGGCACTAAACAACGCGTGGAGGAAGTTAAAGCCCGGAGTGTGTAGAAGCAGCGGGAGAGACCGGTGACGCAGCGTCATTCAGATGATGACTGTTCCCTCTAAGGAGCTGCTGTTTCAGTTAATTCTTCGCGAGGATGTTCGTTTTAACGCGGCAGGATCAAGATCGAATTACCCATCCTCGGCTCCGATTGAACTCCGTTCTCGTGCTCCCCTCGGCTAATTAACACTAAACCTACCACGGTCGAGCCACCGGTTCCTTATTTAAAACTTCTTGGAAGAATTAAGACATTTTCGTGAAAAATGATCGCATAAATTACATTATTGGACAACTGCTATTACAAAATAAATTATAAATTATAAATTATAAATTATAAATTATAAATTATGAATTATAAATTATAAATTATAAATTATAAATTATAAATTATAAATTATAAATTATAAATTATAAATTATAAATTATAAATTATAAATTATAAATTATAAATTATAAATTATAAATTATAAATTATAAATTATAAATTATAAATTATAAATTATAAATTATAAATTATAAATTACAAGTTACAAATTACAAATTACAAATCGTACATGATAAATGATAAATTGGATCTTTTCACTGTTGTTGGGCAAAGCAGGCCAGTTAATTTTACTGTTTGGTAGGTTTAGTGTTAATCACGTTAGTCCGATGAGCGTCGGGATGGTTGCGTTTCGGCGATACCGATCGGCATTCTAAACTCTTTGAACGGATATATCAAGTTCCACTGGTTTGCACGCGCGCTTCCTCGCCACTGTTCCTCGGTCTATCGTTGATCCCGACGACAGAGGAAGAACCAGACAGATGCTTGGTGGGGGCGCAAAAGACGCACGGGAAGGAGGAATTATTGCGCGACACGTCACGTGAGACTGTCGCCAGCCTTGTACATAAGAAAAGGAACTGGACCGTGTGACACGCGCGCTTAGACACGTGGAACAATGGGTGTCTCGTTCCGAATCGCGTTTGCACAAACCCGGGAGACTCGAGACGCGCCATGGAAATAGGGCGAACCGATCGGGACTCCGCAGGCTTTCGATCGTTGTTAAACGTTTCGGGAAACATTCGACGTAGAAGATATTTTGCGATCGTGTTCTGTTGAAGAACAGAACACTTGACCATATCATGCGAAATGGCTGTCCTGAAGGGGTGCTTTCAATTTATTATATTATTGAAATTTTTATAAATGACATTTCCTGTAACGACGAGTATACTCGTCAAAAGCAAGCAATCGGTTAAAGAGCCGAATGACTGAGAAAGCACTGGCGAAGTCTCGCGCGCACGCGGAATCCAGAAAGATAAATTAATTAAGCCGTCAGTAATTTTGACACCGCGGATTATTTTTAGTTCGGCGCGAGGAGGCAGATGTTCGGTTCGTACCACATGCTCACCAATGTGGAGGACGCCGAGGCAAAAGTTTAAACGCGTGATGTAAGACCACTTGTTGCAAAGCTCTGTAAACAGTAATCGTTTCCCAGTGTTCATTGCCCGTATCTATATAGATTGTTTGAACGGATGCTCCGTCTCTGCTCGAGACATTTACATAATAGATATCCAGTGGTTCGTTTGATTCGCGGACCATGTACATATACGTATACATACATACCACGTGGAGAGATTAATCGGTTCTATTGGGTTGTTAGGAAACACGTTTTTCCGTGCCCTTTTGCAGATCGTGCGAAATTGACAAAAATTCTGACGAATATTGTTAACGTAATTATTGGCATTCTATAGTTGAGATTTTGCAAAACTGAGTAGGTTGAAAATAAAATTCAAACATTTTCAAATTAGAAAATGAATGTCGCCGACTGCGAATGTTTGTCTATCTAAAAACAATTGCACAAAGTGATTTAATTCCCGATGTTCCATTTAATTCTACTGATCTTCGTAGAAAGTGCTTGATGAAAATTGTTGTAAATATGATTGTGTGATGTTTTGCGCATTGCGTACCCTCGACAGCAACGCTGAAGCATCGACGGTCCTTTCCCAACTTATTTTCAACAGACACCTCGTACTTTCCGGCGTTATCAGCAGTGACATCATCTGATATTAAACAAGAAACACCTCCGCCGTACGTGATAGCAGTTTTCCTGTCTGCTGAAAGTTCTCGTCCCTTCGACAGAAATGTATTTTCATTAGTGGACGCCGACCTTTAGAATTACAGTTCAGTATTCTAACAAGTTATATTGTAGTATCATATAATACAGTATCATATAGTATGGTATAATAGAATAAGTTACAGAACCCCAATTAGCCTAGAAACTATGCGAAACAGTCATACTGCGTTCGAAGATAGAATTTATCATATTCTAATCGGTCGAAGTAATCGGACAGCTATCGTTCTTGAATTTTTATTGATTAGGTCTCTCAAGGCGCGCAACACGAGAACAGAGGTCTCTCTGTACGAGCCAGTAATCGTATTAATAGAATCAAGTGATTCTATTAATACGGAGTCTTTCTTTCTCTTTTGAAATATCGCGAGCATTTTTCAAAACGCAGCTATTAGATCATCGAACAGGCGAACTGATTTTGCTGCTGTTCCTAACAATTGCGCGTTGTTTAGAAAATCCCATGTTGCATTTGACGATCAAAGTTAACGAGCAAAGTGTCACAGAATTCCAAGTCAGGACCACCGAAGTGCGAATTATTGAAAAACGTTTCGACCTACGCTTACCGCTCGAAGCCATTTGACTTGGGGTTCCGGATGGCCTTGATAGCTGACTCTGAGGACTACCCTGTTCCCTCTGAACACGGTGACGTCGGCAGGCACCTTCACAATAGCGGCCGCTATAAATTGATCGATTCGTTCGTTGAGTCTCTCGGTAGTCTCGATTAGATCCTGCGCGTTGGGAGCTGCAGGCTCTTCGGGTTCCTCTTCGGCATACTCCATAGACATGATCGGCGTATCGTCATATTTTTCGCAGTTATCGCGGACCTCGTTCGAACTGGTTTCGGTGTTCCAAGTGCCAGGATCCGCCGTTATCGGCTTCATTAAGCACGGCTCCTTGCGATGGTTTCTCAGGAGGAATTTTGCGTCGGTCTTGTCCGATGGTTTCGCGAGCAGAGCACGCTTCGCCGCATCGGCTTCTTCGTCGGACGACAATGAGTTCTCGACTCGATCTCGCGGAGGTCTCTTGGCCGAACGAGCCCCGCTATTTCTCGTCTTCTTCGGGTCGGGATCTTTCTTATCGTTCGCCTCGTTTTCCTTTATTTTTCTCGAGCCGAGCAACGGACTGGGCGGTACGTTCCTCCTCGTGGAGGAAGGGGACGGTCGTTTAACGTCCGAAGTCGAAGACTTTAACGGCAACGAGGATGATCTGGCTCGCATCGGCGACTCGGGTCGCTGGCGTCGTGGAGACGAGGCCACCTCTCTTCTCGGTTTCTTCACCGAATTGCTGCGCTCGCAGCTGCCCGGTTTTCGGATCTCGATCAATCTGCAGGACTTGTCGCGCGTCACGGCCAAGTCAGCGAAATTCCGATGCGATCGTTTCAATCGCAACTCCGCTGTGCAACTGATCGATGGACCTTTGCCGATCACGGATGCCGTGCAGCGAATTTCCCCGGTATCCCGCGACGACACGTTCTGTATCCTCAGTATGCTCACGTTGTCGTCTTTCTCGACCTGCGCCAATAATAGTTCTCTGTCATTTTTCTCCGAATTTCTCTCGCATTTTTTCACATGTATACAGGGTCTCCCACTTAAGTTGGCTCGTGAAGACTCTCGTAGACGCGTGATTAAAGACAAAAAACAAGCTGACTCGTGTCCTTTGGTATTTGTTTAACGCGTGGCCATTTTCAAGGTTATATTTAGGTCATCTTGCTTTTTCTTTTCTGCATGATAAGCCTATATTTTTGATTGTATTATTATAATATATTATTTTATTATACATACCTTACACCTTGGGATTTCTTTAACGTCCTTTCCATTAATGGTCCACGTGATTTCCATGGGCTTTCCGCATTGTATTCGCGCGCAGAAGCATGCGGTCTCTGCTTTCGAGGTGAAAACAGACACTGGAGTTTTGGTGAACTGCGGCGCCAGCTTTGGAACGCCTTTGTAATCTGATCCCATACAGATAACGTATATTTTTCTTTGTTAATTAATTGTTTTCTGTGCCGATTGGAAAAATGTAGAAACTACGCTCTCTCTCTCTCTCTCACACACACACACCCACGTCCACAAAGCTTTCCCCTATGCAATAATATTATGATTACGACGAGCAATAATTCACTTTCAAATTGTTATCTGGGTAAAAATATGTATGCATATAAGAAAAAAGATATACAAAAAAGGTCGTTCAGGAATGTAACGCAAATATTAGCAGACACATTATGTAAAATGACAAGCGTCGATATTTCATCCGGTCACGTGACGGAATTAATTATCATTTCATTTGCGAATTATCAGTGATAAGAAGATTCTACTCGCTTCGCGTAGGACTAGTATAATATTACAAGTAGACTATGGAAATTCTGCGTTTATGGCAAAAGCGAGTGGGTATAATGTAAAGCAGTGGAAAGATTATAACAGGCTAAGAACGTTGATGCATGTATTCGAACTCGTTAACGCTTAGCCAACCGAACGGAGAGGTCTCCCCGTTTTAAATTAAGTCATTTGATGTTTCATTCGGTCATCTGCGCTAATCAGTATTATAATTTCTAAATTTATTTTTTCTTAGGTATTAGGTATTATGCAAGGGTTTAAAAGAATTTCTGTTGGCACATGGATACCTTGGACAGCAAAGAGGCCAGTGGAAGAGGTCTCCCCGAAATTGTTACGAACGTGACATGTGTACTCTCCGGCATCTTGCGGAGATACGTTGGACAATCTAAGAGCGACTCCACTGTCGCCGTATATCACGTACTTATAATAATCATTGTCAGGCACTTGTCGACCATCCTTTAACCAAACGACTGTGAAGGGCGGAGTACCTGCAAACATCATTTACATTATATCTTATATCATGGTTCATATTATTATCCATGGTAATTAATGTCATTTTCTTTTATTTTTTTTGACCTTGTAACAATGTGTTTGAATATGTAAATATTAAATGAATAATAACAATAAAAAACGTTAAAATTAATATTGTTCGAAGAAATTTCTAAGTAGTTTGTCGGAACATTGTGCTGCGGTGTTTACTGGTTTACAGTACCCGTAAGTCTCGCCTGTAGCTCGTAACAATGACCCTCCATGACGATTGAATCCTCGGCGAGCGACTGCAGGAACGTTGGCGGGTCTTTGTCGCAAGTGGACGGGTCATGGGGGTCAAGAACAGTGACCTGCAGCAAATCGAATGAACGATACGTGAGATGATTGCGTGACGAACAATAAACATCGAGGACAGGTGATGATTAGGCTAGGGCTAATTGCAAGTTAGCCGGTTACCTGGCACGTGTTCTTCGTCGAGCCAAGGACGTTCGTTGCCACGCAGGTGTATTCGCCCGCGTCGCTCGCTTTCACTTTTGAAATGTCAATTTTCGCGGTATTCCCGTCGAAGTACCGTTTTATTCGGCTCGATCGTTCCAACGGTCGTCCGTTTCTGCAACGCGAACCATTTTACGCGTCATTCGAGCGATCCAACGTCACAGCAGTGGTGGTAGCAACATCGGAAGCCATAACTTCTGGTATAGGCGATTTTAAATGGTCACGACAGGATTGCGAGTGTTCATGCAAATCTCGGTTTTATGGATCGGTTTGGAAAAACGCGAACTGCGCAGAGATTTATCACCGCCGTTCCGAGACTTCGTTAATCGGCTTTGCCGTTTAAAACCATTTCTACCAATCGGTTTCAGAGGATACTTTTCAAAATTTAACTTGAAATTATTCTCCAAGTTGAATTATTTCTCTGCAACTGTTTATTTTGATAATTACTAGATCCATTTATTCATATTTACTACTTTGCGAATAATAGATTTGCACCCTCTTTCTGTTATCTAATCTGAGAAAATTCGCCGAATGCAAAGGATTATTGTAAAATGATAAGAACGCGGATTTGCATAAATGACTTCACGATCAGTCGCACGTGTATCACCTGAACCACGTTGGCGTTGGACTCGGCGTTCCCCTGATGCCACAACTAAGTTGCAATTTGCTATTGATTCTGGTCGTAGAGTCCAAGAGGCTTCGGCCGAAAGATGGATACGTCCTAGGCGAGGCGCTTCTGGTTCTTATCGTTCGAGAAACCGGCCCAAGCAATTGACGATCTTTCGGAATAAAATTACATTACTAGAAATTACCGACATTTCAATATTCATCGCTGCTAATTACTCGGTGATAAGTTAAGCTGTCAGTAATTACGTTATGGGGGTGGTACTATAGTATAGTAGCAATGAAAATTCGGTTATCGCGTTGGAAGAAAGTTTCTAAAGCATTTCCATACTTATCACTTCCAAGCGAGCACTGGACTCGATACGGCCATAATCATTCTCCACGGTGACCCTGTATAATCCCGCGTCCTCTTGTGTCACTTCGACGATCTCCAGTATCTTGACGTCGTCTCGTTCCTTTATGGAGACCCTTGCGGTAGGCGTAACGGCTAGGCCATTTTTGTCCCATTTCACCCACGGTGTGGGATGGCCGACCACAGCGCATTGGAATCGCACGGTTTCACCTTCCTCGACCACCCGATTGTGCGGCACCGCGTAAAATTTCGGTGGGCTGATCTTCGGCCGTCTCGACGTCGATCTACTTCGCGGCAGCAGCTGCGGAGACCTCAATTCTCGACCGTCTGGGCAAAAACATCGGCCTCGTTTACTTAGCTATTTAATTATTTAGCTATTAAGTTACTTGGTTATTTAGTTATTTGTACACTTAGCTACGTAGCTACTTAGCTACTTACCCATTTTGCCATGTATCTAGTTAACAACTTACTTACTTAGCCAAGTAACTGTTTAGCTATTTAGCTGCCTAACTACTCTAGCTTAATAGTCAATTGTCATATTCAAAGAACTAATTTCTGCACCGAGCAGATCGAAATAAAACAGAATGGAGTTACTAGGTTTCAATAAAATCTGCGTTAATCCACTTACGCGAAATCGCCGGAGACAAGCTCCTGATCGGCGTAGATCTCGGTGTCGATCTCGGCGTGGATCCCGCTGACAACAGACCCACGGGCCTCGTCAGTCTTTGGCTCAACACGTTTTCCTTTCCCTCGGGCACTGAAAACGGAAAGCGTTCGATTGGCTAAGATCAGTTTTGCGCGCCCGCACGTGCTAAAAACACAGGTGTTTCTCGTCGCGCATCACTTAGTTGTCAGTGTAGGCAGAGATCAGGTTCCTTATCACGAAAACTTTTCATCGAACCGGCGACGTGGGTGTGACCCGACCGATTTGCATCGAGCACACGATGATAATAATTATAAAAAAAAAAGAACCACGCATCGGCAGCGAATGCCGCGGAGCTATCAACACCGTGTGCCGCTTTTTCCGCAATCAGATCCACCGTATCGGGCGGACATAATTTATATAGAAAATTACCATCCACTACTAGGCACGCCGACGTGAATGCTTTCCCAAGGTCGTTGTATGCCACGCAGGTGTACTCGCCCTCGTCCTCCGGGTATACATGCTGGATGTTCAGACGCGCAGTTTCTCCGTCGAACTCAGCGGAGAAGTCGCCACCCATAGGAAGTATCTGCTTAGGGTGCATTCGTTAATGGATGCGTTCGTTAATCGATCGATTTCAGGACAAATTCTCGACCAACGCGAGAGCAAGTGATCTTTACAAATTCTGTTTTATGTACTACAATTATTAGCTCTCCTTCAGCTTTACGAAACTCTTATATTCGCTTTCTCGAATTATTTAATTTTTCATGACTTTTTAGGCTTAGAAGTGGAATATCCAGATGGCAAAAATTAATATTTTCGACATCTGCTATTCTTCATCTATAACACCCTCTCCGTACACGTTGCAGATGTCCAGAGCTGCTTCGGCAGCTCTTAGCTCTCCTTGCAATTTCGACAATTTTAATTTCGCGTAACAATCCAGGATCTAGCGATGCCCATACGTTGCGCAAACAATTGTCAGCGCTCACCTTTCCAGCGCGTTCCCAGCGGACCAATGGCGGCTCGGGTGTGGCGTGAACTTTACACTCAAGGGCGACGGCGTCTCCGTCGCAGCATCTCAGATCCCGTAGATCTCTCGTGATCTCCGGCAGGCTCAGTACTTTCCTGTGGATCAAAATTGACACTGATCCAATCGGCCCAGAGACTCCCGTCGCGTAGCTATTAGCGAAAGCTGTCAGCCGTCAGCGTTTTAGCTGTTTCGTAGATCGCAAACTCGTTATTCGAGATACCGACTTACCCGTGAGTGATACCCGATTTCTTCATCTTCTCCTCTTTGCCTTGACCTGCGAACATAATCGTTCCTTTGTCCAATCGAACTCGTCTAGTCGTTTCCATAGCTTAATCACGACCATATAGCGTCCACTCACCTTTCGCGTAGATCTGCAACGAAATCACAGCCTTCGCATCCCCATGGCAGTTGCGCGCTATCACGGAATAGGTCCCCGTAAAATCGAGTTTCGCATATGGTATTTCCAGCCGGTACTGGGGCCCTTCGCCGACCAACCGGAAGTGCGGCGCGTCCCGGTAGTAGTCAGGCTGCGAACAAATATTTATTCAATGTTTCGAGAGAGTGAACAATTTTATTTTCATTAATCTTAGATTGATCTCATTCGCCGAACCCATTCAATTTCACTTGAAGTAAATTCTACTGAAAATAGAGCACATTGCTATTGCCAGAATGATTAGAAAAAATCTATGAAACTTACGCTCTAATTATAGATCAATTAATAATGCACCCTTTCGAAAATATACAACTGAAATTGCAAATTAATCGTCACAGTATTCTCTCGTTAACCATGCCAACCAGTTACGAGAAGAATGCTTTTCAAGTTTTAAACATGGAAAGTTACCAACTTAATAAATTATTACGATTTCCAGGTTAACATCTGACACAGAGATATCTAAACTATCGAGCATTAAGATTCTGTAAGAAAGCGATCTTTCTCGTCGAGGCAATTCACCGGTGAAGTGTCTCGAGTGGTAGCGTTGCCGAAGAGCCCTGTGATCGAGCATGTCTGGTTGCTCTTATCGAGTGATTTCGTGTTCGTGCGAGCCGTTGTTGCGTACACGCAACTTTTTATCGCTGACAATAATAACAGGTAACCCGAGTGCGTGCGTCAAAAGCGGCGAGAGCAAAAGCCGCCTCTCGGATCCACCGAGGTGAAAAGTGAAACACTGCGAAGTTTCAAGACTGAAACGTTTACCCCGTTAACGGGAGCTGATCTCGAACAGCGACCTCGACCCGAATTCCGCTATTTCCGTGACTCTCACGCCCACATCGAGGTCATCGTTTCTGACTCGACCAAAAAACACCGCCATTGTTTCCGACCGGGCTCCTTCGATTCGCCCGACAACTGCGTTGTTCGTCCTTTTCACCAATTAGAGCCTTCTGTCATATACAGTGACTCACATTA
This sequence comes from Augochlora pura, assembly GCF_028453695.1. Lineage (NCBI taxonomy): Eukaryota > Metazoa > Arthropoda > Insecta > Hymenoptera > Halictidae > Augochlora > Augochlora pura. Next base: position 15,109,933 of record NC_135778.1, on the reverse strand, counting down.
ACCCTTCGCGGTCGTATGTCTACTCTCAGCTATTAATTTCTTTTATCTTTTTTATTATTAAATATTATGTATTATTATTCGTTCAATGAAAATTAATTCCGATCAGCATGACACCATGAATCAGTCTATTAGGTCATAATTGGAATGACGTTGTGAGATTTTCCTTTAATTTTGAATGATAAAAAAACGAAAGAAATTAATATAATTCATAGATGGGATTAAAAGCTGTGCTAGATAGATAGAGAAAAGTGATGGGAGAAGGAAGGACAGTGATAAAAGTGAGATGAGAAACGTCTTCGACGGGGCTCTAGTCCATATAGGGAGCGAAAGTTGAACAGATCGCTTCAGACTGATCTCGTTGTTCGTATGACACGAGTGTGAACGCATATTACTGTTTTTTCATTAGTAATTTCAGGTCCCTTCCAGACACGCCTTCGTTAAACCCTCGGAAATTAAGGTCACCCGGGAAGAGAGGCTTGATTGTTCACTGAACATTATATCATATATATATATATATTGCTTTATTGTGAATGATCCAGAAAAATCTTCTGTTCGGATCGTGAGAAAAATCTCATCGTTCAATGTCAATAAAAATAAGAAAATCAGAAAAACAAAAATATCTGCAGTGTTTATATTCGAATTTGGTGTCTAATTCTTTTGTTATTTTTCTCTTTCTTTCCGTCTTATCTTTTCTTTATTATTAGCATTTATTAAAATTATTCCAAGTTGGTTAATAAAGGCGGAACGAACTATGCACGGGGAGGGTTGAGAGGGGGATGATCGGCTCGAGATAGCGCGACGGAACGCGGCGAGAATTCGTTAGTGATCGATAGCGGAATAAAGTTTTCAGGATCTCTAATGCTCGAAAAATCGATTGGCGACATAATGGACCTTCTGAGAGCCATCTGTCTTTCACCTGTCACACACCAGGACTGTTCGCCTACGATGAAATTTATGCGGACGACACTTCCCGTTACGGGCGAGAAGCGCCATAAAACGAGGCAAAGCCGGCTCCGCGCAAGGACTTGCTGCAATGTCATCGTATAATCTATATTTACTCGCGTCGAAACTGATTGCAGCGGCAAAAAATCTGTTAAACATTGCGCGCGCACGGACTTCGTGCGACTTTGAAAACCTTGCGGTGATATCTTCCTTCGATTTTCAATTCTACGCTTCTCGAGGGACGCTTGTTTACGAATGAACAGTCAGAGTAGGCGATTATTCCGAGTTCTTTCGAATAAATATTTATCGAAATCCGAATAAATTTTAAATTATTTTATCTCATTTATTCGCGTAGATTATATTCGCACAATTCTTTATTAGAATAAACTATTCGAACGGAGACTGTTCTATTAACTCATGCGCAATAAGATTTATCGTATAAATCTTTAATCATTTATTCTAGCGCAATAATTACGTAACTGTTCTATTATCCGAACACCGGGAACTCAATCTTAGATAATCGAACTCTTAAAGACAGCAAAACGAACGCTTATAAATCCTTCAATAAATAAATATAAATTAAATTGAAATAATAATAAATAAATATAGATAAATTTTATACAAACGCGCATTTAAATTTCATTATAAATTTATATAACAGTTTAAGTTTTTCTATTTTAAGTACATTCATCTCTAGCTTCTTAGCCCCCTAAAAAGTTCCATTATTCAAGAAACGAATTACTTTGCAACTCAATTTAATAATAATCTATTTCCCACGAGACGCGGAGTGTTTGAGAGCATTCTTTCAGCGAGTGTTAAGCGAGGAGAGGGGCAGAAAGGGATCAAAGTGATCCAGAGTTTTCGTTCAGCGGGAGTCCTGTCGCGAAATCAGCGCGCGTTTTTCCTGATTTAGCAGCCGCAGCTGCAGCTACGCGAAAACAAACTTGGACGTATTTGGCGGCCCCGTCGCGTCGCGTCTGCTCCGACCGACGGGGCCGAACGAGAGAGGAGACTCGGCCAACATTACGGTGAACAGGCGCCGACATTAGTGTGCACGCATTGGCCACTTTGATGGTCGCCCTAACGAGCACCGTAGCGATCGCCGCGCCGGAGTGACTCACATCGGGGAGATCAGAACTTTGAGGTCTTGGGGCCCGATTCCGAGGATCGATGATATATCAATAAGATCCGGACGAGTCTTACTCGACGCCGAAAATTCAATAATATGATTTTATCGACACCACCATTTCTGTTATTTACATAATCAATAATTTTAATAATTTGTATATTCAATTTTTGTCAGTGAGTATATATGATATACTGTAAGATATGCTATCAGCTATGCATATTATTAGACTGCGAATTTTTCAGCCTATTTATTATCTACGATAGCCTGCTACTATAACTATTATAACTTGCTTCTTCTAGCATGCGCAATTTCAAATGACAAAGAGATTGAACGAAATTAATAATGCGAGAGTACAATTTTTAGTTGATTAAAATTGCTTATTTCATATAAAAATCCGCAGTTGTTGGATTACCATGACAATATAATTTACCCATTACCCGAAGCAATTAAAAAATCAATAAAATTATAAAAATATCTACATACGGCTTCTATTTCAAGCTTATTTAAACTAAAGTTAGAAAACCTAATATTATATATATGACAATATATACTTTCTGTTTTAAGAGAAGGACAATGGTGGGTATCGTAGTTAAATTATCGGCAATACGAAAGAAAAATTAGCAGATATTTTTCGCTTAGACTTACGCATCGAGTACATCCAATAGTGTAACAGTGCCCCAGACGGTTCAACGAATAAAGATGTCACTGTCCCGACTACGTTCCGAGGGAATATTCGTCGCAAACGGAATAGGAAATCTCCATGTCACCATGAGGATCGCGAGGGAGATCGGTTGGAGGACGAGAGACGGCTGTACGTTCGCCAAAGACACGCGACGACTGTTTTGCCGGCCGTACTTTTGCAGTAGGTACCGATCCATCGACGAAGAAAGCCGACTTCGTTCAGGAAAAGTGGGGAGCCCTCTTCTCTGCACACTCTTTTCAATAATGCAGATATCCACCGGCCATGCGGATACCATATACCGCTTGATTTTCCGGTCACCGGTCACTTCCGGTTGCCGTTTCGACTTTCCGTCAACGAGAGTACGAGAGCCTGTTAACGCCGCTTCTACCAAGCGGTGTCAAAAGACACATTTCAAATTTTGAAAGTATAATCACACTTTTGATTCATTTTATTTTGGATAATTTTTAAAAAATCGGGCGTACCGAAATTATAGCATACGATTTCGAATACCAAGCATAGCAGGGCCATCAGTCGCGCAAATGACGTCGTCGCATTCAAAGGTAATGCTGTTTCGTATTCTGTATTCGTTGCTAACGCGTGTGACGTTCACCGTACACTCTCGAGAACCGTTTGAAAGGGCTCAGATAGTCGCGCGTATGGAATACCATTTGTTGAAACTGTATCTGTCACAGCTCTCGCTGTTCAATGAAAATAATTTAAATAATATCTACAAAGGGCACAGCCGATTAAGATGGTCAAAACTGCCCTTAGAGGTTTCTCAATGAGTCATACACCGTTCGATAGCTGACCAATAAAAACTCATCTGTGTAAAATTTTAACCCTGTAACTTGTCCGTGAGAATGTGACATTTTTACCCGCATTTGCTGAAGACGGAAAGCTTAGAAGCAAAATTAATGAACTGTAATCTAAAGAATGTTAAACAAAGCCGTAATGGCGAACATATGTAGTTAGAGAATGGATAAAATGGGAGATACTACAAAACTATCTTTGTATGTATGTTGACTTAAATATTTTTCAAATGTTAAAAAAAATTTGTTTGAAACATTACAAACATATTTGTAAAGTCATTTAAATAAACCATGTGATATAGAATTGGAAAAATAAAGTGTGTTTTACGAAAAAAAAACTTAGCCTCCGACGGGATTTGAACCCGAGCCCAGCAGAACCGAAATCGTACGCTCTAACCATCGCACTAACCGATTGAGTTGTAATGAGCGGAAACATTTCA